>NW_027497886.1:0-128660 GCF_021521415.1 Bidens hawaiensis
TTGCAAGATTACATATATACCCTTAATTTGAAATTCATGTTAACGGCTGTTAAGACCGAAGGACGCATACGGTTCAGTTTTTAAACCACGAGGATGCAAGCAGTTCATTTATTTTTTCAGGAACTAAAAGTGACTCCGTCTAAAAACCACGGTGACTAAAACAGTAATTTTCTCAAAATAGAACTTACAACATCCAAATAAATTAGGCAAAATGTATAAAGGATGGCGGCTCAATATATTTCGGTTCTTGTAGCGAACTTAATAATTAGAATATCAAAACTCCATTACAAAAATTTTATTTTTCTTTAGGTGTATCTAACCCTAAACTTTACATGAGTGATATCTAACAAACTTGTTCTTTAAAATCTTGAGTAATTCCTGCTTGTTTAATCTCTGTCCCGTCAGCAAGAGTTCTGTTTGATATTGTGCATTCTGTCGGCACCATTTTCTTCATAAAACCGACCCTGGTCTTTATCTTGCAATCACAGACCAAACGGGCCACAAGATTTCAATGAGACATTTACGGCTCATCTGCCATCGAAACACATCAACATGATAGAGATGATATCGGGTTGTTCTTTTTCCCGATGTCCAAAACGAGGTTTGCATATCGACAATGAGTCTATGAACAATCAACATGTTATATATGACCAATTTCGAATTGTTTTCTTCAATGAAAAGACAACGTAAAGACGAGGATTTTGAAACATGAAAACGGAAGAATGAAATCGAATCCAGATAGAGATAGAGATAGGAATGAAAACGGGAGAACAACTTTGAAGAATTGTTTTCCTCAATAAAAAGACAAAGTAAAGACGATGATTTTGAAACATGAAAACGGAAGAATGAAATTGAAGGGGGAAAGAAATTCAGTGCAAACAATTACATGCATTACAGCCGCCGGATAAATGAAACATGAGATGAATGAAGTTGAGTTGTGTATTTAAATCGGAAGTTATCACCCATATTTTCAAACTAGCCCCAGAAAATACACAAACAATTTTCTTTTATCTCAAAGAATAATATGTAGATGTAAACATTATTAGTTAGGGTTTCAAATGCTTGGAGTGTAAGTATGATCCGGTCCCCTCCAAACGACAATCCTCATAGAAAGATCTTATTAAACGTCAAACATAAAATTTATCGTTTTTACTTATTATATCTCTAACCAACCCTTGGCTGAAACAAAATCTGAAGCGTGGAAAATGCTTGGTTATCATTCTGTCATGGAGCGGTTAACATCCCAGATGCATCATATCTAACAGATTGCACACTTCTCCCATTTCCTCAGTCTTCTCCCGTAGCCGACTGTCGCACTGCTCAATCGACCGTCACCTACCAAATTCCGCCAGAACCTAAATTCTCGATTCTGTATGGGCAATGAGCGTCACCGTTTTGTGATCTAAATGTAGTCAAATTAAAGGTATGAATTCAGATCTTCGGTTAATTACTTTTAAGTTTTCACTGTTTTCATGTATAACGCATGATTTAAGCTATTACGATCTGATTGATGATGCGTAACTGTGTGCTATCGATGTTGTTGTAACCGTGACGATTGACGACGAATTTGATTAGAATTGATGATTTAGATCTTCAACTGCTTTGGATAGTTATAGTTATTAAACTAAATGAGCATATTATGAGGTTATAATCATACCTGCATTGCTAATTATCGGAATTATATGTCTATGATGTTAATCAGTCAACGAGTTGTTTGTTAGATTTTACTGTTTTGAATGATGATCATAAGCAGAGGTACAAATCTTAACGGTGTAGGAGAAACCGGTTACTAACGGATGGTTAGGTACCGGTTAGGGAATTTCACATAGAAACCGGTTACCGGTATCGACTAACCAAGCATATGTTAATACGCTTAGTTTTAATAAGGTTCATTTCAATAGGTTATGATCAGTTAACCGGTTAATAGCTGAACCGGTTACATAGATTACTAGATTAGGGATTTTCCACTAAAAAACGGTTAGGAATCTGTTTGACCACTAGCTGACCGATTAGCCGGTATTTGCACCTCTAGTCGTAAGCTTAAGCTGCGGATTGATTTTATCAAAATTGTATTTAGATGTAGATCGAACCATTTGATTCGTCCACGAGGTTTTGATAGAAATTGATCCTTATTATATGTTAGTTCGTGGTTTATAATGAAAGAAAATGAGATATTTTCGGGAAGAATTAATTGCATTGCTTAGACCTTTAGAACTCTATGAGCAAATGATAAGTTTATAATAAACGTGTATAGGCTTATTAGATAGACTGGAATCTTGGATTGATCTTCACAACAAAAGTTTGTATGGTAGAAAGTTATTAATTCAGATCTAAAATCATGCATACATTGTTAATTAGTGAAAGTATAAAATTGTTTTCAGATGAAAGAAACTTGATCCTCATCATATGTTAGTTTGTGATTTAAATCACAGGGAAATTAGTGTTAATGGATAAACTTGCTACACCAATGTGCAATAATTTTATTTAGTTCTTTTCATTACAATCTATCACTGCAATTGTCTGCAGATTTCACAAGTTGACTTGCAAACTAAACAGATTGAGTGCACTTCGACAACAGAAGCTAGCAATCATTGGTCTGGTGATGTCTATTGCCAACATATAAACACATGGGAGCATATATGTATGACCTAATTCAGGTAAATGTTAGTAATGTTAGCATTTGTGACTTGTAACTGAATAAATTGTTACTGCTTCACTAATAACTAAGCCATGTTCTCGTTTAGGGGTGTCGAATTGGACAACAGAAAGGGATAGAGAAATATGTGTAGGGGTATGGTACTAAACCCGGTTTTACGACCCTAAATTTATTATGTTTGGCTTATTTTATTATATGGACTAATACAATGTTATTGGGCTGAGGGGGTTTTGTGGAGGTAACCCTAACTGGGCTAGGCCCATTAGGGTACCATGATGGTGGCCATGAGGCTCTCTATATAAGGAGGTCTCCACCTCCTTATTAAGGGGTCATGCTCAATAAGAGCCACCACCATATTTTTGTGTCTGTAAACAAGAGATCCTTGAGATTTCTTAGCAGCCACCTCCACACCCCCAAAAGGCCATTGCAGATCTCAAGCAACCGGACTAGAAGATCAAGACGTGGTTCGTTCATCTCGACATCCATGGAAACATCGTCACGGATCAGGTCAGATTCATTTCATGTTTCGACATTGGCGCCATCCGTGGGACGGCAACGAACTACCCTTCGATCTTCGTCTCGGTTCTCAGATCTCTCCCAAGAAAAACCCAGATCTGGAAGTTTACAGAAAGAGGCTTCAAGACTTGTTCTATTAAAGCTCAAAAAGATCCATAGATCTAAAAGAGGCTTCCAGATCTGTGCAAAAATGAAGCTGAAAAGGATTTGTAGATCCGAAAAAGAAACTACCTGATTCGGATGATCAAGCCTCCGGATCTGTGATGGTTTTAAATTCTCTCCGCTCCGAGCTTCAGATCTATCTAGATCTGATTTACAGATCTAGATCTGGATTACAGACCTGGATTTTAGGTTTAAAATTACAGTCTAGATTACAGAGACTTTCGCCGCCATGCACGCGCGCCCCGCGAATTCTCACTCTGCGGAAACCACCATGTGGGTTTTGCGCAGAAGACTGCCACCATGCATGCTCGCCAGCGGGTCACCATTCCGCCGACATGCGTGAGCGCCCGTGGAAACCACCGCGAAAACCACCATGTGGGTTTTGCGCAAAGGACTCACCGCCATGCATGCCCACGCAACTCTCCGCCATGCATGCGCGCCCGCGAGTCACCACTCCGCCGCCGTGCATGCGCACTGCCAAGGATCAAGCTTCGCCACCATGCATGCACGCCAGCGAGTCACGACTCCGCCGCCATGCGTGTGCAAGCCTGATTTTGATTTTTGCATACATGTTTCACACTTCCTTTTATTAATTTGAGCAATATGACAACATTATATTGACATCAAACTAAAAATAAAACGAAGTAAAACATACATACGCGAGCTTCAAGCTCAGACGCGTTGACGAGTTTTAACTCTAAAACGTCAGGGCCTTAGCTCAATAATATGAGCCTTAGCTCAAATTACTCGTAGCATCCATCCCACATATTGCGCAGTTGGACCATAACATACCTAAGCACAACTAAGGCAAAGCACATGCCAAAACATAGTTGTTGAGGTTTCAGGTCGGGGCCCGCGCATAGGGATTATTGAAGGGGGTATGCACCCGCCTTAACATCGAGCGGGGCGGGTCAACCCACAAAATATAGACGAGGCTTAAAATCAGGATGTCATGAAGACACAAAGCCAAAACCTATGCGCGTGGCACATATCGCATATGCTCACGCATCACGTATGCTCACGCATATGCTCACGCATCACGTATGCTCACGCATATCACATCTGCGCGTGGCGCAGATGACATGCTCACGCATCACGTATGCTCACGCATATGCTCACGCCTCACGAATGCTCACGCATCGCATATGCTCACGCATATCACATCTGCGCATGAAACATCTGCGCGTGGCGCATATCACATACGCGCCAAACTTAAAGGTTGGGAATTTTCATAAACCCATAGGCCACGCGCCAAACTTAAAGGTTGGGAATCCTCAAACCCATAGGCCGCGCGCCAAACTAAAAGGTTGGAAATCCTCAAACCCATACGGCGACACGCCATATTCAAAGGTTGGGAATCCTAATAATATCCCACACGGCTACGCGCCAAACATAAAGATCGGGAGCCTAATAATATCCCAAACGGCCACGCGCCAACATAGGATGGGCACACCTCATAATTTGCCCGAGGATGGGAACCTTGTAATACATCCACTTTTAGTTGATGTGTTTTTGCAGGTTCGGCTACGAGCCGCACAAACGCCTATGACATTATTATTATTATCTGGCCGTTTGTGCCTCCATTATTATTTTGAAGACAAGCCGGATAGTCATCCTGCGCAGAAGAGGCCCTTGTGGGCCAGTCATTATCATCATATTGTAGCTCGTAAGTCGCCTCGCGCGCAAGCTTAATTATATTATAGCTCGTAAGTCGCCTCGCGCGCAAGCTTTATTATTCTCATAGCTCGTAAGTCGCCTCGCGCGCAAGCTTTATTATTCTCATAGCTCGTAAGTCGCCTCGCGCGCAAGCTTTATTATTCTCATAGCTCGTAAGCTGCCTCGCGCGCAAGTTATGTTACATTATTATCGAGACGCGCACTCTATCTTTTATCAGGCCCCGCGCCACTATTGTTATGATGCGTGCTATATCTTATTCATGCTAGTGCACCATCATTATCGTAAGGACCACAACATGTCACCATCATGAAGAAAACCTCCCAAAACTCAAAGACAATAAAGACAAGGCCGAAGAAAAGGGAAAAATCCGCCTCATGTCCTAACACACCTCATAAAGTCCAGCGCTCCACCTAAACGCTTGCGCGCCTAGGAGCAACACTGGACTTGGGGGGCTTGTAGGGGTATGGTACTAAACCCGGTTTTACGACCCTAAATTTATTATGTTTGGCTTATTTTATTATATGGACTAATACAATGTTATTGGGCTGAGGGGGTTTTGTGGAGGTAACCCTAACTGGGCTAGGCCCATTAGGGTACCATGATGGTGGCCATGAGGCTCTCTATATAAGGAGGTCTCCACCTCCTTATTAAGGGGTCATGCTCAATAAGAGCCACCACCATATTTTTGTGTCTGTAAACAAGAGATCCTTGAGATTTCTTAGCAGCCACCTCCACACCCCCAAAAGGCCATTGCAGATCTCAAGCAACCGGAGAAGAAGATCAAGACGTGGTTCGTTCATCTCGACATCCGTGGAAACATCGTCACGGATCAGGTCAGATTCATTTCATGTTTCGACAATATGATTCATCTAGGGGTCACAAGATTTACGCATACGTCTATTGGTGGATAAATAAGGTGAGAAATAAAAAGAATTTTAAATTTTAAAAAATAACCAGAATGAAGCAATATTTATTTAATTTTTTTTTTATTCGAGGGTATAGTCTTTCCAAATTCTAGGATCATTTAGTTTCCTACTCATCTGCATGAAAGTGGGAGTGCAATCCGAACCATCAAGGCCAAAGTAGAGAGAGATGTGGGATAACACCATCAATTAATGTAAGTTAAACGTTACAATAATTAGTCGATTAAATTTTAAAATCATGTTTAACTGGTGTATTTATCTTAGTTTTTTAAATTAATTTCTTATGCTACATCACTCTTTATTGTTGCTATAGGGAATTTGCATAAAGTCTGAACTATGAGAATGCCCAGAAAGAAATATACAAATGCAGCTGAGGTACCCAAATTATCTAATAAGCTTTTACTTCCATTTAATATCTATCTATTAGTTATAAAATATCCAACATGGCTGACAGCGATTGAATACGAGGCAACAGCGCGTCATGAGACACAAGTGAAAGCTGAAAAGGGCAAGAGCGCATCATGAGATTCAGGTGAAAGTTGAAAAGGAGATGGTGCATTCAATGATTGTAAATTTCTCTTTACTAAATATGTTGTTAGAAGATTGAGCTCGTCCCCTGGCATCGTGCGTGTGGTTCTTTTAGAGTAGTCGATCATGTACATACTCATTTTAACGATTGCACATTGATATTAAAAAACTAAATAATTATTATTTTTGTTCATAACGCAATGCGATATAATAATGACATTATGACGTTAAACTGCCCGACCACTGGGCGGGTATAAAACTAGTTAGATTTGTTGGAAGAGAATCCGACCTAGTTCCAGGTTCAGGTCTGACAAAACCTGAATACTCGCTTATCTTACTTTAATTTTTCTACTTTGTTCAGTTCAAATATTTTAGTCAAACCGATCTGACCTAGACTAATAACTCTTATTTTAACTTAAGTTTTTCAATAAAAACCGAATCATGAATTTTTGTTTGCTTAAAGTAACATGTTGGTTCAACTAGTCGCTTAAATCTCGATTCAAAGAACTACCTAGATATCATATTTTCTTTTGTTCCTCCTCTTCTCCATTCTAAGAGTTGTTTATTTTAATTAGGGGTTGTTGTTGTTTCTACTTGTGTCGGTCAGCTCGTTTAGTGAAATTCATATTTACTCGTTTAACCCGTTGTTTGCTTTAAGGTGAGTTTTCATAGTTCCCTTTTTATGCTTTCGAATATTTTGGGGTGTAACATTGTACTTTATTACATTTTCTATTATTTTTCACATTTACATCACAAACTCGATCCATGTATATATCATCCTGTTAAGATCATTTGTAGTTACAATCAATGTTTTCAGACCCCGTCCGGACACAGACCCAGACGCCTTACCGGGTCAAAGGTCGGACCGGCCCGGGAGGTTGGGCCGCACCTTTCCCCGGATGGCATCATAATGTATGTATATATGTGTGTGTGTGTGTATTATTAAGGAAGAGTGAAGGGCATTCATGGTAATTTCACAATTAAAAGACGATGAATTAAACGACATTCCACAATTGGGCAGAAAAAGTAATTTGCCATTACATTATTTGCGACCTTCCGGTCTGCATTCCTATCAGTCTGATCATCAATCCATTTTGATTGCCATTGAATTGTTAGTAACTTTTTCATCATCAATTGCTATTCAATTGTCGTTATCACTTCAACCTATATATACTACGTTGGTGCATTGCTGACTCCCAACCATCCGTTTCCGTGATTGAAGGCAGTGGGTGGGGTTTTATAATCTCCATCTGTATCTATATCGAGCTTGCAGTTTGTTCATTATTATTTTGTGATTACCTTTATCATATGCCGTTTCCCTACGTCGTTTCTATTCTATCTTCCAATTTCTTGTTTGGTATATGTGTCGTTGATTTATGTGTAATAGGATTGGTTCCTTATATATGCATTTGATTTGTTTGGGTATTCAATTTGTATATTGCATGAAAGTTTTTTTGATGAAATGCTCCAATGGGAAAACTATAATTATTTTTTATCTTTGAGCTGTGTAAGTCAGGATTAACATGCGAAGTTAATGCACTTTGTCTTGCAGTGTAATGTAAACATTTGGAAATTGTTATTTATTTTTGATATATGAATTGCACGAAAGGAAGGGAAGAAATCCTTGAACGACGGTTAGTTTTCTTGTTATCTATAGATTTTTTAAATGATTCAAAACGTGTTAATGTTTGTATGTAGATTTAACTTTAAAAAAAGGTAACTAAAAGATTTTGAGTTGATGATTTTGTTAAAAAAAAAAATAGTGGATCTTCTATCAAACTAATTTTGTCTACTGCAGATAAGGTTTTTGATCATCACAAGGTACTACCTTTGGCAGCTTCACCTCCAACATTCAAAGCACAATTTCATAGGAATCTCCATTCACAGAAAGAGCTTCATCAGTGATATAAAAATGAGTTCTTTTATGTATGTACACATCTCATGTGTAACTTTCATTAAGAGGTTTAATAGTTTAGTGGAAGTTTAAATTCAAGAGAAGTCCCTATTGTCATTTTGTTATTTTAATTATTAACAGTGGTTATCTGCTTTAGTTTTGATCAACAATGAAATTACATCTTCAAAGTTCTTGAATCCTTATTCTTTGTGACGATTTTTAGGGTTAGTATATAGTAATGGTCATTGTTCACCTTTGTATTATATTGTGAGTGTTTTTTTATGGGATGTCAGTTTGTCATTTGATGTAATACTTTAAATATCAACATCATATTACCATAATCACATACTGTTATAAATATAGGAACTTCATTTATCACAGGTACATGGGAACTTCTATTCCCATTTTAACTGCTTATAGGCGTATATTATAAAGCATTTGGTATTTTAAGAACTTTTTTGTGTAACAGTTCTACGCGTTTCAATACGCATATACAACATCTAATGCAAATGCGTAGAGGGCAAAAATGGAATTTATAGGTAGAATAGGATTTAATTCGACATGTTCATACTTATTGCTCCGTTCAATTCTACCGTTTCTATTCCAATGGTGATTAAAGTTATGTTTTATGTATGTAGGAAACAAGTGTAATAACGCCATACTAAAGTGAGCCGAAGTGCATCCAGCCGCCCATAACAATATTTAACACCTCGTTGCACTCGTGTTTAGAAATATACATTCGTAATTTACGACTATACGTTCACAAAACAATTAGTATCCCCGCCATATAGCGCAGCCATTTTAAGAAGGTATCTTTGGTTCGGGTCAAAACAGGTCATTTTAAAAGTATATTAATTCAAATTCCGTTAAAAGGGGTCATTTTAAAAAGGTGTCAATTTAAATTATGTTTAAAATGTGTCATTTTAAAAGCGTATCAATTTGGTTGGCTCAAAACGGATCAATATAGAGAAGGTATGGATTTGGTTTGGTTCTTAACGGGTCGTTTTGAAATCGTAACGATTTGGTTTGGCTCAAAATGAGTCATTTTAAAAAGGTATCGATTTAGTTCGGGTCAAAACGGGCGATTTTAAAAAGTTGTCAACTTGGTTTGGATAAAAATGGGTTATTTTATATGTGTGTTAATTTGTTGCATGGATTTGAATTTTCTTTAATTTTGCACATATTAAATCTTTTAATCCATGAGTAACTGCTATAAAAATGAATAAGAGTTAATAAATAGATTGAAGTTTAGGGTGTTGATATTTGAAACATAATTGGTGGACCAAATGCGACTTGGATTAGCATAGGCCCATCAGGTGTATGATGCCTTTCGCAAGCCGGCTGAAAATAGTTTCTGCAACCACATGTCACATAAAGCACGCTGGATTATGTAAAGAATTGTTTTTTGAGTTTGATACAATTACCTCATGCAATGTTTGTCGCTTTGTTGCTCAATTATTTTTAAGGTTTAGTTAAATTTTTTATTTATATGAGTTTAGATAATTCAATAGGTTATGTTCAACAATAATGAAAAAGGTAAAGGGTCTTTCTTTGTACGTTGATTTTAACTCCTTAATAAGTTTCTCAAACTGTAAATGGCAATTTAAACTAAAATGTTGTGACTTGAATTAGCATAGACCCATTAGATGTACGACGCCTTTCGCACGCCGGCTAAAAATAATTTCTACAACCACATGTCACATATGGCACACTGGATTATGTAAAGAGAGTTGTTTTTTGAGTTATGTGCAATTGCCTCGTGCAACGTTTGTCGCTTTGTTGCTCAATTATTTTTAAGGTTTGTTTAATTTTTTTATTTATACGAGTTTAGATAGTTCAATAGGTTATGTTGGACAATAATGGAAATAGTAGAGGGTCTTTCTTTGTCATATTTAACTCCTTAAAAAAGCTTCTCAAATTGTAAGTGTCATTTTAAACTAAAATGTGTAATTAAATGCTAGTCATAGTACACAATATGTGTATCTAAATCATATTTTTATATCATATATATACACAAACTCGTAAACGTAATTAAATGGTAATTGCTACTTGTTTAAGTATTTATTTTATCGCATTCGGAGAGGTCCATCATAAACATATTAAAGTATGATCATACGCCGTCTTAGTAGCCAAAGCCCGATTCGCATGGCGATGGTCAACCAAAAATCACATTTGTATGCTAGTTATAGTAGCCAATGCCCAATTCGTAAGGCAACGGTCAGCTGATACATTATTTGCTCATGGTTTGATTGATTATTACTCGCATTATTTTGTTTGCGCATTTATCATTTATTATATATATATTATCAGTGTCGAAACTGGTTATCGTCTCACTCAACATGTGTTGTTAATAAATCTCTGTCTATTTTGTACGCATATGCAGGTTACAAGTTGATTTGAGGCTAAGGAGAAGAATGCATAGAAAGACCCTAGACAATAAAATAAATAATATTTGCTCTATTATTAGGTTTTGAGATTAGTTAGTTGTTTTGGATTATTATTGTTATGCTTGGAAACTTGTGCACTTATTTGAAATGTGAAATAAATAAATTAAGTAGATATTGTCATATTTTAAATTTTATGATAGTATCCTGTAAGCTGTTAACCACGGTTCGCACCCCGGTATTTCCGCCTTAGGTTAGGGTGTGACACCGCTTGACATCGTCTGTCCGTGTAGTTTAATAATTAATAAGTCATGAGTCAAACTTGCACTTTCCACTGATTCCCTATAGAGATGACCGACTTACCCATACTAGTTATAGGTATTGATGTTCAGTTTTTTTGTACATATTTTAGTATGTTGACTTAGTTGTTTTAGTTGTTTAGTTTAAGAACTTTGGTACTTCATACATGTTTATTGTGTTTCAGGTCACAGGGACTTAACTCGTTTAATTTGGACCTTTACAAGCATGGAATGAAGACCCGGGATGTCCAGCACGCAAACCAAGGTATTTATTTGGAGTTGCTGAGTGAAGCCACCCATCGCGTAGCGCGATGCCCTTCATTTTGGACTGCGTTGACTTTTGGTCCATCGCGTAGCGCGATGGACCAGGAGAGGAGACCATCGCGCTACGCGATGGTCCCCAGAATCGTGAAAGTTACGGTTTAAGTTTATATTTCGTTTTGATGAACCTAGACGCCATCATTCACTTTCCAAGCGATTTTCAGAGCAGAAAAGAGGAGAACCATCACTTCCAATCATCTCAAGGCCCCGTACATGATCCTATCCATCATAATCGAAGCCCAAGAGATGCCGAGACGCGGCTAGATCCTTCGAGTCATGCCTAGGATGTAGAGTATTGTATCTTTCAGTTTTTCTCATGTATTAAGAACGAATTAATTGTAACCATCTTTGATTAATCTATGAGTATTGATGTATAGTATTATTGTGCACTCAGTCAGTTTAGATTTATTTCGATCAGAACGATTATTGTGTCAATTGCTATGATAATTGCTTATAGGATTGTTTTGACTAGTTGAATATGATGAAGCATACGTTTGTCCTTAGTTGAGTCACACTAGCAGGGACCGTTTGATAACCAGTGTCGTGTGTTAGCGAACGTTGATGCCTAAGGTTTATCTAGTTAGTCAGTCTGTGTTGATCATTGATTATTAATATGTTAAGTTGCATGAGATAGCTGTTTGTTTGCTTGCTTGAATCCCCGGGTGTGACTTGTCTTTGTTAATTGTTTGAAAGTTGTTTACTTGTTTGATCAACATTAAAACCAAACTATTTACTAGTGTGATAAGCACTTCGTTAATTGAATCACTTCATAATGTTAGGAATCATTTTCACTGCACACTGACCACATACTCCTTGTGATTAGGACACTGAATTAATTGTTTTTGACTAGATAGCGACAGTCTAGCATCAAAATGGCGTCGTTGCCGGGGGTGTTGAGAGTTATGGGCCGAGTTTCACATTGCATTGTCGTGATTATCAAGTGATTTCGGTTTCATAAACTATTTTGTTGTTTTTATTTTAGTTGTTAAATCTGTAATTGTATAAGTTGCTTAAACCCATCACATTTGTTCCGCGAGTTTTCGAGTAGTAAACTGTTTGTTCAACTCCGTCCCTCAAATGATTATTAATGGTTTATTATTTTAACATTGAGGACAATGTCAACCTCAAGTGTGGGGATGGGGGGAAATTTTAAAAATTTTTAGCCCGATAGTACCTCGAAGAGTATTCAGAAACTTAAGTTGTTAACTGTCACTTATTGCTATTAATGCCAAGTTAGTGGTTTTTGGTCATGGTTGGTTTTTCAGCTTCTCGATAGTTTTCCCGACAAATGTTTTTAAAATGAGAAGTTGAAAATGGAATCGTTTAGGCGGGGATAACGAGTCAAGGGGACGGGTATACATGTTTCATATCGGCAACCTTTATTTCCAGACATATTGTGAGATTAGCCCCTATACTTAATACACATATTATATAATTGATATAAAACATGTCTTGGCATTTATTGAGGGAAACTGGTACGTTTTACAGAATTAGAACTTGCCTGTCACATGCTTTTCGAGATCTTAATACCACCACCTGTATGGAGATTAGGACTTTAGAAAACCCGTTCCGTACATATTTTCCTCACTAAATAAATTTCTTACCTGATATTATCCCCTAGGAGCCCGCTTGGACCATATTCCTTTTTCGTTTGCTAAACTGAACATTACACACCATTGCAGCCTTGGCCTTTATTTTATTTTAAAACCTTTGTGATGAAATCCAGTTCATTATCGAGTTGTACATATATCGAGTTGTACTTAGTCAGATGAGTTGTAAAGTTCTGAGTTGAAATTATCAGTTATATCAGTTATTGTCTTAAAAAAAATGAAAAATCAGCAAAAAGACAAAAAGAAGTTATTTGTTTAGTTTGTTCAGTTGTAAATAGCAGTTGATTGTATATTTAGTTCATTTGTATTCGTGAGTCTGTATATTGGTTTGTTTAACTGGGTTTCATCCACGTGAGTCACTAAATAAGCCTGAACCGCACCCAGACTTAAGCTTCAGCGAAACCTTAGACCGAGTCTTTATGCAACTAGTGGTTAATGGGTGGAGATAAGACTGACCTGCAAGCGTATTAAGTTGTAACTCACATTAGGTATTTTGAGGGCAGAGACATATACTAGCACATCTTTTGCTAGTCCAGATATTGAGCCGAGTAGAGTGTTGATAGTGTGAGGGGTGTGAACATGTATGCCCTAACCGGAAACAAGGACACTTGTCTGGGCGAGATTCTAGGGTTTTATTGTAACATTAACTTTATTTGTGGTTGTCAATCTAGAAAGTGTCAGTCTGGGAAACTAGGTATGGCCTTAAACCTTACTAGTATTAATGGTGATAATTGGTTGACCTATGATGGCGGTTAATGTTTACTTTAGAGTTTTGCTTGAGGGCAAGCAAAAGATAAGTCTGGGGATGTGATGTTCAGTTTTTTTGTACATATTTTAGTATGTTGACTTAGTTGTTTTAGTTGTTTAGTTTAAGAACTTTGGTACTTCATACATGTTTATTGTGTTTCAGGTCACAGGGACTTAACACGTTTAATTTGGACCTTTAAAAGCATGGAATGAAGACCCGGGATGTCCAGCACGCAAACCAAGGCATTTATTTGGAGTTGCTGAGTGAAGCCACACATCGCGTAGCGCGATGGGTGTGGGAGGCAGGGCATCGCGCTACGCGATGCCATTCATTTTGGACTGCGTTGACTTTTGGTCCATCGCGTAGCGCGATGGACCAGGAGAGGAGACCATCGCGCTACGCGATGGTCCCCATAATCGTGAAAGTTAGGGGTTAAGTTTATATTTCGTTTTGATGAACCTAGACGCCATCATTCACTTTCCAAGCGATTTTCAGAGCAGAAAAGAGGAGAACCATCACTTCCAATCATCTCAAGGCCCCGTACATGATCCTATCCATCATAATCGAAGCCCAAGAGATGCCAAGACACGGCTAGATCCTTCGAGTCATGCCCAGGATGTAGAGTATTGTATCTTTCAGTTTTTCTCATGTATTAAGAACGAATTAATTGTAACCATCTTTGATTAATCTAAGAGTATTGACGTCTAGTATTATTGTGCACTCAGTCAGTTTAGGTTTATTTCGATCAGAACGATTATTGTGCCAATTGTTATGATAATTGCTTATAGGATTGTTTTGACTAGTTGAATATGATGAAGCATACGTTTGCCCTTAGTTGAGTCACACTGGCAGGGACCGTTTAATAACCAGTGCCGTGTGTTAGCGAACGTGGATGCCTAAGATTTATCTAGTTAGTCAGTCTGTGTTGATCATTGATTTTTAATATGTTAAGTTGCATGAGATAGCTGTTTGTTTGCTTGCTTGAATCCCCGGGTGTGACTTGTCTTTGTTAATTGCTTGAAAGTTGTTTACTTGTTTGATCAATATTAAAACCAAACTATTTGCTAGTGTGATCAGCACTTCGTTAATTGAATCACTTCATAATGTTAGGAATCAGTTTCACTACACACTGACTACATACTCCTTGTGTTCGACACCCTACCTACCCTAGCTTGCTTAGGTGATTATGACACTGAATTAATTGTTTTTGACTAGATAGCAACAGTCTAGCATCAGGTATTTAAGTCTACTAAATACTTGTTTTTTTATTATAGCACGGCATCTACATCAATGGCAACCTACGCTTTCTAGTACTCCGGCTTTGTGTCGAGAAGAACGAAGGTTTTCATTATATTATGTATTTACATTATGAATGGTTGTCTACATGTATGATATATGGGTTGTTATTTTTAAATATTGTATATTTACAACCCTATGATTGTTCACTAACCTTGTGTTAACAAACTTTATTTTTACAATGCTACAGGTTAAGTTGCTTGATCAAGTGAAGAACACCTAGATACGACTCTAACATATTTTAATAAATTTAAACTTGGAGTATTGTTTGGATTACTGATTATTTGTTTTTTTTAATTGTTTGATGTCATGTAATGGATGTTTTCTTTTAATATGAAATTTAAATATATTATCACTTTAATAGTGTCGTGTGCAATGAATAACTGTCTCGCCCCGACATATTCCGCCGTCGGTTTGGAGTGTTACAAGATTACAATCAATTAACCAATTAACCCTGTTATTAGAGAAAACTTAATCCATGTAAATAATTGAAAACAATAAATTGAGTTACACAATTTTATATGACGGTTTTATAAGCTTGTGTGTTAACGACTGAACCTAGAATATGAGGTTGGTTATAGAAAACGCGAGTTTATTGGGTTTTGGTTTTAGGGATAAACTAGTAAACTACTATTATAGTATTCACCAATGCCAGAAAACTCATATGAATGTAGATATTACAAGTCTAAATGCATGCTCAACATCACTATCCAAACCCGAATGCCAACCTACCTGCTTGGCCTGACCATAAAGACTTTATGCAACATACATCCTCACATGGACCCGTGTTAGTATGACACGACACGAAGCTAACATGAGATTCGCCGGTTTAGTTTTGATATAAATGGGTTCATGCCAATTAAGAGTCGAACCCCATAACACATTTAGATAAACAGCTCTGTTTCGGGTCAACCTAACGGGTTTGTTGGTTGACCCATTTAATTTATCACTTAATATTTTATTTTTAAAAAATGTGTTTATATAATACCAGAATTAACTATTAAAAACTAGGGAAAATTCCCAAAATACCCCATTCTAGAGAGAAAATCCCCAAAATAGCCCAAAAGTGTTGATCATCCACAAAGAATTTGTACTGAGGAGACACATTGGGAGAAGATCTTAATTATGAGGAAGCATGCCAAACTCTTAAAATATGGAGGGAGCAGACCAAATGTGGGAATAATGTTGATGGAAAATGCCAAAATTTTGAAAATATTGAGGGAGAAGGCCATATTTATTTCTTAACTTTTCCTCTCAAAAGACAGTCTCCACATACGGTTTTTTTATGTTTCTATCTGGGCCATACATATTTTCAAATTCTAGGAAAATGTGTTTATTTGATTTCATCTTGGAAGACGCATTTCAGAGAAATTTGTTCTAAGGAGACGAGATTTTTGTTTTCCTTAAAAATCATCATTTTCTTCCATTCTTCATGTTATATATACATACATATATATATATATATATATATATATAGGAAGAGGATCAAGAGAAAACTTATCTTTAGAGAGAAAACTTAAAAACTCATAAAGAATTATTTTTAATTAAAAATAAAAAAATATTTTCAAAATTCTGTTTTTGCTATTATTCTTATATTTTCTTACCCTTCACTCTAAAAAATAAAAAAAATTAAAAAAACCGTTGTAATGCACATACGTATTACTGTGCGAACCGTTGTACTACACATGTGTATTACTATGTATTTTTAAGTTCAATATTGTTTAATTGCATATAGTCAATATCTGTGTATTGTATATGTGGTTGTATTATATGGAAAAAAAATTATAATAAAATAAAAGTCGATGTAGTGCACATGTGCGTTAATGTTGTATTACACATACGTACTAATGTGTATATTCGATGTGCGTATTAGTCTTATATTGCATATATACAATAGTATGTATCAAATATATGCAATAGTGTTGTATTCTATGCAAGACAACACCTTTGCATATATGCAATGCACACCATTACACATGTGCACTACACCGACGAGGTTACCGACAAGTTTTGTTTTTTTTTTTTGGAACCAATAACAACATATAAGAATAATGGAAAAAAAATAAACTTCAAAAAGAATTTTTTTAAAAAAAGTTAAAAATAGTTTTTAGGAGTTTTTAAGTTCTCTTTAATAGGAGTTTTCACTTGAACCCACCCCTATATATATATATATATATGGGATAGTAAAAAGAGATAGTTTTCTAGAAAGAGTAAGAATAGATCTCTTGAATCTAGGATCTAGTGGTTAAGATTAGTAATTTCAAAAATATCAAATAGTTTTCTAGGATCTAGGATTTAGCTTACATAGTTCTCTAAATAGGCTCACATAGTTTCTAAACTCTAAATTTTATGTACTTCATACTCTTCCTAGAAAACTATGTATTTTTATTTTAACCCCTTTCTATATATGTGTGTGTGTGTGTGTGTGTGTGTGTGTGTGTGTGTCATATTTTACTATTTTTCGGTTTGGCCTCTGTTATTCCTCATCTATATGCCATCCTATAAGAACTCGTTGTTTTAATGCCAAGATACCGTATAAGCTCGATTAGAAAATTTAACAAATTATTTGACATAGTTAAACGCTTAAACCTGTCAAACCAACTAATTTGATTTTGTTTGATTCGTTTTAGTGTATGGTTCGAATCTTCCAAAAGAAATTTTGAGATTATGTTACCCGATATAGGATTATTTATTTATTTATTCTTATTGAGTACTGGAGTTCTAATAAAAAAAATGTAATTCTAAAAGTGTGATATTTTGAACTTTATATATATATATATATATATATATATATATATATAAAAGAATGGAAGAAGATGATGATGATATTGAAGAAAAGAAAAATATCGTCTCCTTAGAACAAATTTCTCTGAAATGCGTCTTCCAAGACGAAATTAAAAAAACACATTTTCCTATAATTTGAAAATATGTACGGCTTGGGTAGGAAACATAAAAAAACGGTATGAGAAGACTGCCTTTAGTGTCACACCCCGCCTAGCACAATGCAGAAGCGTAAAACGGGAATGTAACAGACACCTCTGATATCAACACATTGTTTATAAAGAAACATTACAAACTAATTTACAATATATTACATTTCTTTGTTCTATCATTGTTTTACAGTCTATGTGATACAAACAAAACTAGTTCGTTAACTATACATTCTTACTACTAACACCCTTGCTTCTATTCACATAGCATCAACCACACACTTCAGGCAAGTAACAGATCACCAAAATACTCCGATTTAGGTACACCTGAAAAGCAGTTTAAAACGGGTCAACTACTAGAGTTGGTGAGTTTCACGAGTTTCAAGAAAACAGTAATGAGTATTCACAAGTCAACACTTGTAATCATGAAATAAGTATGTATGTATGTAAATGATGTAATTATGCTAAGCTACAGTGAAGCCTTGACTGTACGTGCCGCGTGCATCCATTTCCCACGCTCCATCAACCACTGTGGCCCCTTTCCGCCCACAACATGCCCCGGTAGCTATGTCTAACACTACATAGCCTGTTTGTATAAATATGGTCATGTGCAAACGGCGCTATGTGACACGGCAACCAAGCCGATTCCGTTTGGGTTTGTCAAACCAATAGTACTATTCACAAGCCACTGGCTCGAAGTTAATCACTGTGATCGTGGGGACTTTCGTGCGTTAGCACTTAGATAATTCACATCAATACATGTTTCAGGTATGTATATGTAATCAAACATGCTTTTCACCCCAAAAATTCGTAAAACAGTTTAGAAGTGGGGTCATGAAACTCACAGTTTAGTAGACAATCAGAACTGTATTAGCTCGTGGTTTGTCCGGTCTGCTATCAGTAGTTCATATAATGAATATTATAATAATATTAATATTTTAATATTATTATAATCTCAATACTAAACTGGGCTACATAGCTAATCTGGGTGTAGCTGGAACGCCCAGAAAGTGGCAATAGGCTTTGGTTGTGATGTTGTTAAATGTCTAATACTTAAAACCGAACTTGGCTCAGATTCCCGTTTTTCCAGCTGGGCCAAGTTGTTCGTTTACGCGTTCAGAAAACAGTTATGGGAAAATAAGCTTGGGTAAATGTATTGGTTAACAAAATGATTAAGTTATAAAGAAAGATCACATACTGGGGTCCCGGATTAGCCACGGGGCCCGTTTCCGTTTATTCAGTTTGATTTAAGAAAAACGCGCACAATCCATCCGGATTGTCCAGGTTTCTCATAGAAAAGTTCGTTTTTACATAATTAGTCCAAAAATATGATTTTTGATCACTCTTGGTGTTTTGATTTTCCCGCAGATTCACTAGTCGCGAACTTGTCGGTTTTTATAAAAACTGAATTTGTTTAATATTCAGATTAGCATAATTAATTAACCGTTAATCATTAAATTATGAAAATTTTGCCACTTATCAATTAAAATATGTAGATTTTAATAAAAATATTTCTGGAATTTATTTACTGATTTATTAATTTATAAAAATTCATTTTCTCAGCTATATTTCGTTTGAAAATCGTCTGTTTACCCCAAAAAATTTTCAAAAATTCCATAAAAATTCCTGAATACTCAAATCATGTTCCAAAACAACCTGTATCAGTTCTAGAATGTAAAAAGCTCGTGCGATATTCTTTTCGGGCCAATTTCGGCTGTAAAAATTCATACGAACGCAAATAAACAAAACACCTTTAAACTTCTCCAAATGATCTCAAAATTCATATGTGATCAAAATACATCAAATCTGAGTTCCCAGAAAATTTTTTGAAGTATTTTAGCTATTTTTCCCAATTAAACGTCCCAATTCGGTAATAAATTCGCCAAATATTCTCGGATGGTCGAAAAATTACCAAATTTGAACAGGGACTCGTTGACATGGTCCCTGATGTCCCTGAAAAATTTCAAGTCCTAACAATATGCACATCACAACCTTAACCTAAATAGCCCGTAAGCGAGTGTTTCGGCATTACCTTAGCGGGTTTGGCTCGTTTCCGACTTTTTAATCAAGTTTTCAGGTTCTTGTGCTTCTAATCAAGCTAGGTACAAGTCCTATATCACAAACCAAGCAATTTTTCATCAACATAACAGCCCGTAACTTAGGGTTTCGGCTAGTGCACAAAAACGAACTTTTGAACCGTAAAAACGCCGTTTCAACCCTTTAATCCGTGTTTATGGCCAAAAAAAACTATCAAAACAGGTTCCTTACCGTGTTTAGGATCAAAACATGTTTATGGACCATTTTTAGGATTTTTACACGGTTAGGAATGATTTTTAGTAACCAAGACATGTTTTTATGGTATTAAACAAGTTTAAACAAGTACAAAAGCTACTTATTTAAGCACCTTACCTTAGGGTTTGAAGGTTTTCTGGCTGGAGCAGAACTTGTGTCCAGAATTTTCAAGAAAATGATGTTGAAAAGGTTTTGGATCTAGTTTATATGTGAAAGAACCAAAGGGGGGTGGGGGCTACTGTTGCGATCGGGATCCACATGGGCCCACCTTGGGCCCATTTTGGCCCAAGTTTCTGATTTCTCAAGCCCAAATATGAAAATCTCGGTCCAAATTTAGTTCGGGTTTGGTTTTTTGCGCGAAAAACTTATCGGGTGCGTTAAACAGCGCGAAAACGAGTGTTTTTCAGCTGGTTTTGTGTAAAATTATAAAAACATACTATATGTTTGTAAAAATCAAAAACATTTTCACGGATCGCTTAAAACATTTCAAATAAGTGTTTGGTAAGTCTTTTTCGGCTTAACGGATGATACAATGCTTGGTTTGTAACTATCTTTCGCGTTTAAATCTATAGCGGGTAGTTAAACGAGCATATTTTCGTTTAACTTGTTTGCTATCAAAATAAGGCCATATTTCTAATATTTTAGCTTGTATAGATCGTATATCACTTATAGATGGCCCCCCGAGATATCTGGGTCATAACTCGACCCGTTCGGTTAATCGTTCGTTTGTTACGCAAAAGGCGTTTATTTGCTTAATCGGTAAATACGTACTGAGGTGTACCTTGTTTTGGCTCAAATGTCACATTATCCCCCCGTTAGAAAATTTCGTCCCCGAAATTTGATTACTTAACTTTGTCTTTGTTTGGAAACATGTGCGGGTATTTCTTTTTTAATTCGGATTTCCGCTCCCACGTGAATTCGGGTCCCCTTTGTGAATTCCACCGAACTTTTACTAGAGAAATTTTGTTGTGTCTTAATTGTTTTATTTTTCCCTCTAATATTTCCACCGGTTTTTCAACAAAATTCAGTTTTTCGTTTATGTTTAAGTCTTTTAATGGCACGATTTCGGTTTCGTCAGCAAGACACTTTTTCAGTTTCGAAACATGAAAGACATCGTGAATAGAACTCAACTCCATAGGAAGTTTCAGTCGGTAAGCTACCAGACCTATCTTAGAAATGACTTCATATGGTCCAATGTATCGCGGAGCTAGTTTACCGGTTCTTCCGAATCGAATGACGCCTTTCCACGGGGATACTTTCAGAAAAACTTTGTCGCCTATTTCAAAGGATAACGGCTTTCTACGAACATCAGCGTAGCTTTTCTGTCGATCTCGGGCGATTTGCAATTTGCTTGTAATCTTACGGATTTTGTCGGTGGTTTCTTGAATCAAGTCAGATAGTGTAATTTGGGTATCTCCAACCTCAGTCCAGCACAAAGGTGATCTACATTTCCGCCCGTACAGTGCTTCATATGGTGCCACTTGAATGCTACTGTGATAGCTATTGTTGTACGAAAATTCAACCAGTGAAAGATGTTGATCCCAGTTTCCACCGAAGTCTAGTACACAAGCGCGAAGAAAATCTTCTAAGGTTTGAATGGTTCGTTCAGATTGACCGTCGGTTTGGGGATGGTAGGCGGTACTTTGGTCAATTCGGGTTCCCAAAGCTTCTTGTACGGCTTGCCAAAAACGAGAGGTAAAATGGCTATCACGATCAGAGATGATTGAAACGGGTACGCCGTGTCGGGATATGATTTCATTGATGTAGATGTGAGCAAGTTTTTCAGTTGTGTAAGTGGTTCGGATTGGAAGGAAGTGTGCGGATTTGGTTAGTCGGTCAACTATCACCCATATTGCATCATTTCCTCGGGAGGTTTTTGGGAGATGTGTTACAAAATCCATGGTAATTTGTTCCCATTTCCATTGTGGTATTTCCGGTTGGTGCAACATTCCCGAAGGTTTTTAATATTCAGCCTTAACCCTCGCACAAGTTAAACATTTACTGACATACGTGGCTATATCCTTCTTCATACCGGGCCACCAATAATACTCTTTCAAGTCCTTGTACATCTTATCTGTTCCTGGGTGAATGGAGTATTTGGACATATGGGCTTCGTCCATGATCAAGTCACGCAGATTGCTGAAAGTGGGAATCCAAACTCGATTTTTGTAGTATAGAATTTCGTCAGTTCTTTTTTCAAAATGTTGTTCGGTCCCATGCAAGTTTTCATCTTCCAAGTGATCTCCTTTCAGAGCTTCGTTTTGAGCAATACGAATTTGCTCGGTGAGACTGGTTTGGACGATCATTCCAAGTGCTCGGACCCGTAGTGGTTTGATCCTTTCCTTTCTACTCAAAGCATCTACTACTATATTAGCCTTGCCCGGGTGATATCGAATCTCACAGTCATAGTCGTTCAACAGCTCTACCCATCTCCTTTGCCTCATGTTTAATTCTTTCTGGTCAAAAATATGCTGTAGGCTTTTGTGGTCGGTGTATACTGTACATTTGGTGCCATACAAATAGTGCCTCCAGATCTTAAGTGCGGAAATAACCGCGCCCAGTTCCAAATCATGGGTGGTATAATTCTTCTCGTGCACCTTTAATTGTCGAGAAGCATATGCTATGACTTTGTTTCTTTGCATAAGTACACATCCCAACCCTTTCCGGGACGCGTCGCAATAACAACCAGATCATCAGTTCCCTCTGGGAGACTTAGTATCGGGGCTTGGCATAGTTTCTGTTTCAGCAATTGAAAAGCCGCTTCTTGTTCTTCTTCCCAAACATAAGCACGATCTTTTTGAGTCAAAATAGTTAAAGGTTTGGCTATGCTGGAAAAATTAGCAATAAAACGCCGATAATACCCAGCTAAACCCAAAAATTGGCGAATTTCTTTTGGTGACTTTGGGGCTTGCCAATTTTTGATGGCTTCAATCTTACTCGGGTCTACATGGATACCGTGTCGGTTAACAACGTGCCCTAGAAATTGTACTTCTTGTAGCCAAAATTCACACTTTGACAGCTTGGCATACAACTTTTCCTGCCTCAACAGCTCCAAAATAGTTCGTAAATGCTGCTCGTGTTCCTCCTTGGTTTTCGAATATATCAAAATGTCATCAATAAACACAATAACGAATTTGTCAAGGTACGGTTTACAAACTCGATTCATAAGGTCCATGAAAACTGCGGGAGCATTAGTCAGTCCGAACGGCATAACTAAGAATTCGTAGTGGCCATAACGAGATCGGAACGCCTTTTTAGACACGTCTTCCTCTTGAATTTTAACTTGATAGTAACCGGATCGAATGTCAATTTTCGTGAAATAGTTTGCCCCCTTGGAGTTGGTCAAACAAGTCATCTATTCCTGGAAGAGGGTATCGGTTCTTGATGGTAACTTTGTTTAATTCCCGGTAGTCGATGCACATTCTAAAACTTCCATCCTTCTTCTTTACGAACAATACCGGTGCTCCCTAAGGAGAATAACTGGGACGAATGAAACCCTTATCTAACAACTCCTGTAACTGGTTGGATAGTTCTTGTATTTCAGAGGGTGCCAGTCGATAAGGTGCCTTAGCAATAGGGGCTGATCCTGGAATTAAGTCTATGCGGAATTCAACCTGTCGGCTCGGTGGTAATCCGGGTAAATCGTCAGGAAAGACATCAGGGTATTCGCGTACAACGGGAATCTCTTTTATGCGTTTCTCATCAGGGTTCTTTATAGTCACGTTTGCCAAGAATGCCATACAACCTTGGCGTAAGCATTTCAACACTTTGAGATGAGACACGAGAGGTAACATCGAACCAGACTTCTCTCCTTGTACTACAATCAGCTCACCATTCGAGAAGGGAATTTTAACTGTCTTGTCGTTACACACAATCTCCGCCTTATACCTGGTTAACCAGTCCATGCCGACAATAACATCAAAACTTCCTAACTCTACCGGGAGTAGGTCAATAAGGAATGGGTGGTCATTAAGAATAATGGAACAGTTTTGGATTATTTGGTTGACAGTTATAGAGTTACCGTTAGCGAGTTCTATAGTATAGGGATTTGTTAGTTCACTAACTGGCATGTTACCCAGGGACATAAAACTAGTGGAAACAAAGCTTCTATCGGCATCAGTATTAAATAATACAGAAGCATATTGATCAGAAACAACAAATGTACCTGTTACTACGTTCGGGTCTTGTCGTGCTTCTCCTGACCCGATAACAAACGCGCGTCCCCGAGGCGCATTTGAAGTCGATGCTTGGTTCGGTCTAGCAACCATTCTTTGATTCAGCCTAGGGCAATTTCTTCTAATATGATCTGTACTGCCGCATTCATAACAATAACAGGCACGGTAGGTTGCTGCGGTTGAAGTTTGTTGGATAGGTTGTTGGCAGATTGGCTGAGGTCTAGGTGGCGGTGGACGACGAGGTTGAGTTGTTTGAGTTGATCGGTTCACAATTTCTGTACCTGCTCTGCAATTAGGGGCATAATGCCCAGTTTGACCACATTTCTGGCATACCGGCAATCTACACTCTCCCACATGATGGTAATTACATCTGTCACACTTTGGCGAGGGTCCCTTGTACCTGTCTTGCTTCGTATCTGAACCGGTTATAGCATAATTTCTTATTGTCGGACGTGCACGTTTGCTTGATTGTCCTCCTTGTGATCTCGTCCCATAGTCGGTTCGTTTCATACCCACTGATTCTCCAGCCTTTTTCAATACACCACTTCTTACTAAATCAAAAGTCACAATTCCGGCTTGGGTCACAGCATTTTCAAACGATGTGTGCCCCACGGAGTTCACCAAACTCCTCACTTCCGGGGCTAAACCCCAAATATAACGTTCAACTCGTTTATCTTCAGGAGTTACTAACCATGGTACTAAACGGGCCAATTCATTGAAGCGGTTTGTGTATCCTAAATGATCCGCTCCTCTCATCTCCAAACTCCAAAGTTCATGTTCTAACCTTTGAATTTCGTTCCTTGGGCAGAAATGTTCCAGCATCAGTGTTTTGAGTTCAGCCCATGTCATGCGATTCACCGTATCTTGACCTTTTATCTGTACCGTAGTGTTCCACCACATCAAAGCATGATCCGTAAAAGTGGAAGCAACATACTTGACAATGTTTTCGGGTGGACAATTGCTGATATTGAGGACATATTCAGTCTTTTCGATCCATTTAATCAGCCCGTTTGGCCCTTCAGTGCCCTTGAAATCAATCGGTTTACAGGCCATAAAGTTTTTAATCGAATATTCCCTTCGAGGGGGATTAGGGTTGTTATTGTCATTGCTTGGGTTCAGTGGGGGATTATTTGCATTGGTAGGGGTATTTGTATTAGGTGGGGGATTGTTATTTGTAACTGTTTCATTGTTGGTTGGGGGAGCATTATTGTTTTGTTGTTGGTTTGTTAGCATATTTGCGTTTACACCGGCAGTTACTTGTGTTACAATAAGCGGAATTACTGCTTGCATTTGCCGAGCAATCATCTCGGCTATTTCTGCCTCAGTCATAGGGTTTGCTTTCTTTGGTGCCATTCTATAATGATAAACAAATATAAGCTAATTAGTACTAATTCCAGTCTACGGCACTGTTTAATAATAATCACAATAAATGTTGTACAGGTAAATTAGATAACATACTGACATTTCACAAATTGTTCTGTACATTGATATCAAAAAGTACATAGACTTAGCCTGATAAAGGCCAGTGCTTATATGTATATATCAAAATCTGTCACTAAGTGACAGTTAGACTTAACCCTATAAGGGTCAGTGCTTGTAATAATGTATAAAATTGTGCTCCACGTTAACATAACATACTACTATATACATACATGAAGTATTAAAAGATCATGTACACCTAATTGTAACATTCTGCATTTATCCATACAGACGATAGGCTAGCCACAAACATAAAAATAACAACGCTGTAATCATCCAGTAACAGTTCCACAGTCGAACTGTCACCCTATCCAAACACCAGTGATGGTAGGCATCTGACTGCTGCAAGTTCAGTACTATCTGATGTAACGTCGATAAGTACTGGGTCATGTCCCTCCTCTCCTGGTTAATGTTAGCTATGGCTATCGAGTGGTCTATCACACGGTCAGTCAGGACAGCCATCCAAGAGTTGTTTCCTGCGTTTGGGAGGTCAGGGCGAGGAGTAGGTATACTCAACGAACGAGAAGATGAAGTATCCGCCCTAGGACGTGAAGGTCCTCCCCGGTCGTGAGTAGATCTGAATGGAATCGAGGTAGGGTCAATCGGGGTTACCCGAATACGAGCAGTCTGTCGAATTCGCGCAGTAGCTGAAGTCGTCGGTGACAGGTGAATGGGTGGAGTGGGTAATCTGACTACTCTAGCAGGTGAACGATACTGACTGTTAACTTCGTCTTGATCCCTGCGTGGTGACCTGGGGGGATAACTATCGCATCTGTAGCCGGATAGATCAGGCACATTCCTGGGTAGCTCTCTACATATAACTTCTTCTTCCACCTCTTCTTCCTCCTCCTCCGGTTCCTCTTCTGGGTCCTCCTCTTCTGGATCCTCCTCTGATTCTTCCTCGGGATCCTCCTCAACAGAGATTATCGGTTCTTTTTCCGGTACGTAGTCGTTATTCCTTGACATGACTCTGCACAAGGGTTAGTTATAAGAATAATAACTATTGCTATCGCTAACTATTGTCGAGGAGATTAATTAATTAAACCAAATTCAATATTAATTATATTATAATATAATATTAGTTTTATTAAAATTTTAGTTATTATTATTATTTAAATCAATACTGAATATAAATGAATATAATATTCATAGTAAATTGTACCGTCATCAACAGTATCGTACGTACACGTATTCATACACCTTGTTCCACATAAACACGTATGAGTGTTACATATATATATACTTTCACATTACCTTTTATACACATATGTTTCCACTTTTACCTAACCACACGTTCCGCGATTTCTCCCCGAATTCCCTCGTACAAGCAAATCTGTTATTATGTTCCGGACCACAATAACTCACTTGCCCTACAAGTTCATCCCGGCATCCATCAGTATATAATATTAATTTATTATTTAATTAATTTCCCAGAGTTAATCGAGCCTACGGTTATATTTTAGGTACCCTAAGGGATAACCTAATCCTTTATAACCAATGGCTCTGATACCAACTTCTGTCACACCCCGCCTAGCACAATGCGGAAGCGTAAAACGGGAATGTAACAGACACCTCTGATATCAACACATTGTTTATAAAGAAACATTACAAACTAATTTACAATATATTACATTTCTTTGTTCTATCATTGTTTTACAGTCTAGGTGATACAAACAAAACTAGTTTGTTAACTATACATTCTTACTACTAACACCCTTGCTTCTATTCACATAGCATCAACCACACACTTCAGGCAAGTAACAGATCACCAAATTACTCCGATTTAGGTACACCTGAAAAGCAGTTTAAAACGGGTCAACTACTAGAGTTGGTGAGTTTCACGAGTTTCAAGAAAACAGTAATGAGTATTCACAAGTCAACACTTGTAATCATGAAATAAGTATGTATGTATGTAAATGATGTAATTATGCTAAGCTACAGTGAAGCCTTGACTGTACGTGCTGCGTGCATCCATTTCCCAAGCTCCATCAACCACTGTGGCCCCTTTCCGCCCACAACATGCCCCGGTAGCTATGTCTAACACTACATAGCCTGTTTGTATAAATATGGTCATGTGCAAACGGCGCTATGTGACACGGCAACCAAGCCGATTCCGTTTGGGTTTGTCAAACCAATAGTACTATTCACAAGCCACTGGCTCGAAGTTAATCACTGTGATCGTGGGACTTTCGTGTGTTGGCACTTAGATAATTCACATCAATACATGTTTCAGGTATGTATATGTAATCAAACATGCTTTTCACCCCAAAAGTTCGTAAAACAGTTTAGAAGTGGGGTCATGAAACTCACAGTTTAGTAGACAATCAGTACTGTATTAGCTCGTGGTTTGTCCGGTCTGCTGTCAGTAGTTCCTATAATCAATATTATAATAATATTAATATTTTAATATTATTATAATCTCAATACTAAACTTAATCTGGGTGTAGCTGGAACTCCCAGAAAGTGGCAATAGGCTTTGGTTGTGATGTTGTTAAATGTCTAATACTTAAAACCGAACTTGGCTCAGATTCCCGTTTTCCCAGCTGGGCCAAGTTGTTCGTTTACGCGTTCAGAAAACAGTTATGGGAAAATAAGCTTGGGTAAATGTATTGGTTAACAAAATGATTAAGTTATAAAGAAAGATCACATACTGGGGTCCCGGATTAGCCACGGGGCCCGTTTCCGTTTATTCAGTTTGATTTAAGAAAAACGCGCACAATCCATCCGGATTGTCCAGGTTTCTCATAGAAAAGTTCGTTTTTACATAATTAGTCCAAAAATATGATTTTTGATCACTCTTGGTGTTTTTATTTTCCCGCAGATTCACTAGTCGCGAACTTGCCGGTTTTTATAAAAACTGAATTTGTTTAATATTCAGATTAGCATAATTAATTAATCGTTAATCATTAAATTATGAAAATTTTGCCACTTATCAATTAAAATATGTAGATTTTAATAAAAATATTTCTGGAATTTATTTACTGATTTATTAATTTATAAAAATTCATTTTCTCAGCTATATTTCGCCTGAAAATCGTCTTTTTACCCCAAAAAATTTCCAAAAATTCCATAAAAATTCCTGAATACTCAAATCATGTTCCAAAACAACCTGTATCAGTTCTAGAATGTAAAAAGCTCGTGCGATATTCTTTTCGGGCCAATTTCGGCTGTAAAAATTCACACGAACGCAAATAAACAAAACACCTTTAAACTTCTCCAAATGATCCCAAAATTCATATGTGATCAAAATACATCAAATCTGAGTTCCCAGAAATTTTTTTGAAGTATTTTAGCTATTTTTCCCAATTAAACGTCCCAATTCGGTAATAAATTCGCAAAATATGGATGGTCGAAAAATTACCAAATTTGAACAGGGACTCGTTGACATGGTCCCATATGTCCCTGAAAAATTTCAAGTCCTAACAATATGCACATCACAACCTTAACCTAAATAGCCCGTAAGCGAGTGTTTCGGCATTACCTTAGCGGGTTTGGCTCGTTTCCGACTTTTTAATCAAGTTTTCAGGTTCTTGTGCTTCTAATCAAGCTAGGTACAAGTCCTATATCACAAACCAAGCAATTTTTCATCAACATAACAGCCCGTAACTTAGGGTTTCGGCTAGTGCACAAAAACGAACTTTTGAACCGTAAAAACGCCGTTTCAACCCTTTAATCCGTGTTTATGGCCAAAAAAACTATCAAAACAGGTTCCTTACCGTGTTTAGGATCAAAACATGTTTATGGACCATTTTTAGGATTTTTACACGGTTAGGAATGATTTTTAGTAACCAATACATGTTTTTATGGTATTAAACAAGTTTAAACAAGTACAAAAGCTACTTATTTAAGCACCTTACCTTAGGGTTTGAAGGTTTTCTGGCTGGAGCAGAACTTGTGTCCAGAATTTTCAAGAAAATGATGTTGAAAAGGTTTTGGATCTAGTTTATATGTGAAAGAACCAAAGGGGGGTGGGGGTTGCTGTTGCGATCGGGATCCACATGGGCCCACCTTGGGCCCATTTTGGCCCAAATTTCTGATTTCTCAAGTCCAAATACGAAAATCTCGGTCCAAATTTAGTTCGGGTTCGGTTTTTGGCGCGAAAAACTTATCGGGTGCGTTAAACAGCGCGAAAACGAGTGTTTTTCGGCTGGTTTTGTGTAAAATTATAAAAACATACTATATGTTTGTAAAAATCAAAAATATTTTCACGGATCGCTTAAAACATTTCAAATAAGTGTTTGGTAAGTCTTTTTCGGCTTAACGGATGATACAATGCTTGGTTTGTAACTATCTTTCGCGTTTAAATCTATAGCGGGTAGTTAAACGAGCATATTTTCGTTTAACTTGTTTGCTATCAAACTAAGGCCATATTTCTAATATTTTAGCTTGTATAGATCGTATATCACTTATAGATGGCCCCCCGAGATATCTGGGTCATAACCCGACCCGTTCGGTTAATCGTTCGTTTGTTACGCAAAAGGCGTTTATTTGCTTAATCGGTAAATACGTACTGAGGTGTACCTTGTTTTGGCTCAAATGTCACATTTTGAGAAGAAAAGCTAAGAAATAAATATAGCCTTCTCCCTCAATATTTCAAAATTTTGGCCTTTTCCATCAACATTATTCTCATATTTGGTCTGCTCCCTCCATATTTTTAAAAGTTTGGTCTGCTCCCTCATAATTAAGATCTTCTCCCAATTTGTCTCCTCGGTACAAATTCTTTGGGAATAATCAACACTTTTTGGCTATTTTGGGGATTCTCTCTCTAGAATGGGCTATTTTGGAAATTTTCCCTAAAAATAATATAATATTTTGAGTTATTGGTTTTAAATATTCTCAACTTTCAGCATTTGATCGGGAACACTCCAAACTCACGAAATATTACCCACCCTCTCAAGCAATAAGAACATGTAGTATTTCGTGAATCCAGCTACTCATTTTACATAGACGAGCATAATTACATATTGAATAGTGAAAATAGAAAGTTAGATGTAACTTAGAAGCCAATCAACGACGATTCGCTCAAATTCTTCGAGTCTGACTTTTATGAGTGGGAGCTCAACGGTAAAGCGATAAAATTGAACCACCATTAGATGACACTGAAGCTTTCTTTTCTAATCTGATGACTTCCATTGCAATTAACGAATCGTTACAATAATCTAGTGGTGTGACTGCTCAAAGAACAGTAACAATTACAAGGAGTTTGAGAAAATGTAAATTGATTTGAAGATTTAGGGTTAGAAAGAATGAGAAATGACGGGAAATGGTTTGATGGGTGGCCGCAACTGCAAGGGGGTGATGTGGTGGCTGGAATACAAGGATGGGTGAAGATGGGTGGTGGTGTTGTTGGTTGGATGGATGGATGGTGTGGTAATGAGGATAGTATTTGATAGAAGAAAGATGTGTGTGTGGGGGGGGGGGGGTGTTGCGAGACTCACATGTTTAAAGAAAATGCCACATCACTCAAAAAATGTCACTTCAGCAACAAAACTAACGGGGTTAGGGTGTGTAAAGTTCGGGAGTGCGAAAAAAAATAAGATGATAGTTGGGAGTGGTTGGTAACTTTTTTGTGAGTCGAGAGTGTTCCCAGTCAATTGGTAAAAGTTAAAAGTATTTAAAACCAATATCCCTAATATTATCGAACTAAATGTAATTATGTTACATTAACATTTTTTTATTACGTTATGAAAGACATCTTAACCATTCAAACTTTTAAGCACCGGATTACAAACAACCATTTAGCCTGAAAATGTATATGTAAAATAACATCAAAATGTTTATAACGTATCACGTACAATTAATTATATTACATTATTTTTATTTAATAATAATAATAAAATTTATTTTTTTTATAAAAAAAATTAGAAAAAAGAATAATCGGAAAAGCTGATCATCAGTGTTCGTCAACCTAACGTCCCCTTAGTTTCTTCCTCCCTCCCTCCATAATCTTCTATCTCATTAATCTCCGATCGATTCCACGTGCACCTGATTATCCAATATCCCCATTGCACTCAAGAATCAATCAATCACTTGATAGATAGATATATATCCAATTCCCTAAATACTTATTACACGTTTCATCATCGCATTTACGTACCCTAATGATTACGATCCCCCTGAAAACCCTAATAATATTAATCCTGCTGTCACTAACGCATTAAATCTCATTATCATAACCACAATCACAATCACAATCACATTACCGAATTGGTTGATGAAGTTTGAAAGCGTTTTGGTGGATCACATTGAGGATTGGAGGCTCAAATGGTCAATATTAATTGACATCCGAAATTGCGGAAATAGGGAGAGGGAATCAATATTTGGGATCCGGTCGGTGGGACGGTAACAGCGCCATCATTAAATGGCGCTGTTCAAACGGTTATTTTTCCGTAAGCCGCCGGATCAGCTCCTTGAGATCTCCGATAGGGTTTTCGGTACGTACTTTCCCATGCATGCATGCACAATTTACCTATATGCACATATGTTTTGTGCCCAGTTGTATATTATGAGCTTGCTTAGGTTCTAGGCTGCAAAAACTGATGCCATTGCATTTAGAGCTGTAAACAAACATCTAACCAAACAAAATTTCTTGTTCGTGTTCGTCTCGTTTATTAACTTGTTCATGAACACTTCACGAAAACAAAACAATGTTTTATTTGATTTGGATAATTGAGAATAGTTAGTGTCAACGGTTTGATCCGGCTACCAAGTTTGTATTGGTTGTTTTATTTAACATTCATATTCATAAGTTAATTTTACTTATAAATTAACCACATAATACTCATGTCTCTTTGCTTAAAGGAAAAACAAACATTTACGAACACATTATCAAACATTAATGAACACAACTGAATGAACATAACCTTAATTTGTGCGTGTTCGTTCATTTAGTAAATCGAACAAAATTCCCTGTTCACGTTCGTTCACTGAGTTAATCGAACGAACATAAACAAGCTTCCCATCAAACATTCAATTCGTTTACATCCTTAAATACAGTCTTGATTAAAGATATCAATGGTCTAACATATGTTTCATTAACATCACAGTGTTTAATAGCTGCTTCTCAACTGATACAATGGAAGCAGATGCATACAAAACCTACATTGGTGGCATTGTACCTCAGCTTCAAGACTACTATCCCGATTCTTCTTTCATGGTTTTCAATTTCAAAGAAGCCGGTGATAAGAAGACCTTAATTTCTGATGCATTATCCACATTTGATATAAAACTCACAGAATATCCTTGGCAATATGAAGGGTCTCCGTTATTACCACTAGATATTGTCACTAACTTTTTAGACACTTGTGAAAACTGGCTATCGATTGCGGATCAAAAAAATGTGCTTTTGATGCATTGTGAAAGAGGAGGGTGGCCCATTCTTGCATTTATGCTTGCTGCGCTGTTTTTAGCTAGAAAACAGTATACCGGTGAGCTAAGGACACTTGAAGTGGTTTATAAACAAGTTCCGGCTCGTGATCTGTATCATATTTTTTCACCCTTAAATCCTCAACCATCACATATAAGGTATCTTCAATATGTCACAAAAAGAAATTTAGGGATTGACTGGCCACCTCAAGAAGCATCTTTAGCTTTGGACTGTCTTATTCTTCGGTTCCTTCCTAGGATTCATGGAAAGGGTTGTCGGCCCGTTATCCGTATATACGGTCATGACCCGTTTTCAACAGAATCTAGTAAAAGTTGTAAGCTTTTGTTTTCAACCTTAACCTCAAAGCCCAAGAAACATGCTCGCTGTTATCGAATGGTAAACTTATTTGGACCCATTTGGCACGTTTTCTTTTAAGCGCGTTTTGCTGATTAGACATGATATGCAACTTGGTATATAATATAATCTAGTAGTTTATAATCGCAGGACGAATGTCGGCTGGCAAAGCTTGATATTCATTTCCGTGTTCAAGGGGACGTTGTTCTTGAATGCATTCATTTAGAAGATGATCATGTAAGGGAGTTGATGTTGTTCAGAGCAATATTCCATACAGCTTTTATCCGAGGGCATGTAATGATGTTGAGTCGTGATGAAGTTGATCTTAATGTGGACGCTCGAGATCCAATGCCAAAAGACTTTAAAGCAGAGGTATGCGTTTGACTTTGACTTTGACTTTTCTATGCCTAAATTAGAGGTGTTGATTTCAATCCACTTTACTTAAGAATGAGTTGCAAACGGGTCAAATAATGCATGCTTATATATGTGGCAGGTACTTTTTGTGGATGTTGAACCTATACAGTCTGTTATCACTAATGACCGAGTATCGTCTGATGGAAGTGAGTCAAGTGGCTATGAGTCGCCTGATGAATTCTTTGAGGTTGAGGAGGACATGTTTAGTAATGAGTTTGATATCCATGATCTTGAAGAGGATGCTGCAAATTTACTTGAAGACAATAATATTTCAGGATTTGATGTAGAACCGCCTTCATCTCAAGATCATATATCAAAAGATGCAAATCAAAGTCAGGTTAAGAATGATTCGAGTCTCAAATTGGTAGAACAAGATGTCGACTTGAAGAGTAAAAAAGTCAAAGATAATGACTTGAAGAATACAATAGTCAAAGATGTTGATTTGAAGCCTAATACAGTGGATGAGCATTATTTGAAGTCCAAGGTGGAGTACCTTGAAGCAAAATTTAATAGTTTAGTAGAGGAAATGAAAAACAAGAGAGAAGAATCATCACAATCTTCGGATGTGAACCGAGTGACATTAACCTATGAAGGGTCACTTGAATTGCCAAAATCTTTTAGGAATTTGAAAATAACAACAGTTGATGTTCCTTCACCACCGCTGCCACCACAACCACCATCTGCTCCATCTTTGCCACCGCCACAGCCACTAGCAGCTCCATCTTTGCCACCACCACAACCACAATCTGCTCCATCTTTGCCACCACCAGTTGCTCCATCTTTGCCACCGTCGCAACCACCAGTTGCCCCATCTTTGCCACCACCACAACCACCAGCTGCTCCATCTTTGCCACAGCCACATGCAGTTGAACTAAAAGCTCCACCTCAAGTGCATGAAGAACCCGCACCTCCACCTCCCTCACGAGTTGCTGCACCACCTCCACCACCACCATCTATTCATGAAGTCCCTCCACGTCCGCCCATGCAAGAAGCGCCCCCTCCTCCACCCTTAATCTCCAAGGCACCTCCTCCTCCCCCACCTCCACCGCTTCCACCAATGTCTGAAGCACCACCGCCCCCGCCTCCACCAATGCCTATAGCACCACCGCCTCCGCCAATGCCTGTAGCACCACCGCCTCCGCCTCCACCACCTCCACAACCCGGAGCACCTCCACCTCCTCCTGGGGGGGCACCTGTGCCTCCTCCACCATCCGGTGCACCTGCACCTCCCCCAATGCCTGGAGGAAGAGGTCCACCAGGACCCCAACCCCCACCTGGGGCACCTGCCCCACCCGGACCTCCAGCTGGCCCTCCCCCTCCACCTGGTCGAGGAGGCCCGGGTAGAGGGCGTGGACGTGGACCTGCAGTGAAAAGGTCTAACTTAAAGCCGTTGCACTGGAACAAGGTTACAAGGGCTTTGCAAGGAAGCTTGTGGGAGGAATTGCAAAGACAAAGGTAGCCATCATTCTTCTGTTTCTATATTTTGTTGTTTCATTCTTCCTTTTTAAAATAGCTGCATCTTGCTAATCAAAATCATATAATTAATTCTTTAAGTCCAATATATACATATATGCATGCATGTATACATATATAATTTATTCTAACTACTAATGTTGTGCTATGTCATTCTAGTCCGCCAGAACTTGACGTATCAGAACTTGAGACACTTTTCTCTAACGCACCCGCCAAAAAACCTGCTGCTAAAGATGCAGATAAGAAAAAGGCTGCTAGTAATAAACCTGAAAAAATCCAATTGGTAATGCAATGTAAATTGAGTACCTCATACTTTAAATTATAACTTTTCATATTTTATTATACTCTATAATAGAAGCATGCCATTTTTCATTAATTTTGGTAATTACTATACCTCATTGTGTTCTTGATTCTAGATTGATTTGAGGAGGGCCAACAACACAGAAATCATGCTTACAAAGGTTAAAATGCCACTTCCTGATATGGTGGTAAGTGTGGATATTTGGATTACTATTTCAATAAACATATTATTCAGATGTAAAATGATAACTTTGTCTGCCATCTGCAGGAAGCGGTTTTAGCTATGGATGACGAACTTTTAGATGTTGATCAAGTAGAAAATATTCTCAAGTTCTGTCCTACAAAAGAAGAAATGGATCAACTCAAGGTGAAACCGTTAACTTTTTAGGCGCATTTACTTTATATTATACATTTTACAATTTCTTTGAACAGTTCTATAATTCTAGATATGAACCTTACTTTTCTTGATTCTTCCATTTAAGTATTGATCTTCTGCATTGTGACTGTTCAGAATTATACAGGTGACTTGGATAAATTGGGTAAATGTGAACATGTAAGTATCACGATCATAATGATCATAATACCCTTTTTTCCGCTATAGACTATTCATGTACGCACAACTTATTTCTAGCTATATTGCAGTTTTTTCTGGAGCTAATGAAGGTGCCACGTATGGAGACGAAATTAAATATTTTTTTGTTCAAAATTCAATTTAATTCTCAGGTTTGTGATTACGGGCGTAAATTTTCTTATCTTTGTATTGTGTTATCATGTCAATTCATTCGACTTTTCTTTCAGCTTGGAGATTTTAAGAAGAGTTTAGACATTGTACACTCTGCATGTGACAAGGTGGTCAATTATTATAAATGCTACACTCCTGCTTACACTCATGTTCTCGTTTTTACGTTTTATTTTCATTTGACAGAATCTAGTTCTGTTGTTTTATTAGGTCAGGAAGTCTGTGAAATTGAAGGAAGTTATGAAGAGAATATTATATTTGGGGAATACGTTAAATCAAGGAACTGCTAGAGGTAATAACATCACCAGACCTTCATTAAGATAAACAACATATGTATTTATTTATATGTTTCTCAATGGTATCAAACAATTACAGGTTCAGCAGTCGGTTTCAAGCTGGATAGTCTTTTGAAATTGACAGATACGCGCGCTTCAAACAGCAGGATGACCTTAATGCATTATCTCTGCAAGGTACATGTAAAATAATGAAAACCCCGTAAGGTGTAATGTATTATTGATCAACTATATTTGGGAGTACAATACATATAAACACAAGGAAACATAATCAAATACAATCTCCTAATTATGATAACAGTATAATAATCCAACACTAATAATATATTCTATAATATCCTCTAATAGTACAACAACCCTTTAATAGTTAACAATTTCTAGTTTTAATTCATACTAAATCAACATTTTTCTATTGTACAGCTTCTTGCCAACAAATCACCAGCTCTTTTAGAATTCCCAGATGATCTTGTTAGCCTAGAAGCTGCAACAAAGGTTTAAACGAATCTGTTTTTGCATAGACTTGTAAGTATATGACTTATGATTGCGTTAAACTGCAGATACAATTGAAAGTTTTAGCAGAAGAAATGCTGGCCCTTAGCAATGGACTAAGAAAAGTGAAGCAAGAACTAGATGCGTGTGCAAACGATGGCCCTATATCTGCAGGTTTTCACTCGGTAAGTAAACTTGCTATGAAGACTACATAATAATATAGCATTACTTTGTGGTTTTTCATTCCTTCCATGACTGAATGTTTAGAACACTGATTAAGAATTTATGACATTGTCAGACGTTGCAGCAGTTCATTGGCCATGCTGAGGCGGAAGTGACAAATGTTAAAAATTACTATTCCGCTGTGGTAAATATCAATACATTTTACTAGTGTAAGATTGTAAAATAGGCTCTTAATGTTGATTTTGAAAACATGTTCTCTAAAACAGAAATCAAATGAAATTAAGTTCGTTTCACATATGATTTTCTTTTATTGTAATTTGTAAGAAAGCTGCCTTTTGGATTATTATAATCCATATTAATTGTTTACATTACAGGGTAAATGTGCTGATGGGCTGGCCCTATATTTTGGTGAAGACCCTGCCAAATGCCCTTTCGAACAAGGTAACTTTCAGATAACTATTCAGAGTAGCATAAAACTTTGATGTGGAAGTATTTGCCTGTTGACGTAAAAGTGAGTCAGTGCAGGCATTATTTTATTTCTAACGGGCCTAATTATGCTTGTTTATTTTTGGGCAGCTACTCAAATCCTTTGCAACTTTGTGAGACTATTCCAAAAATGCCTTGAGGAGAATCTTAAACAGGCTGAACTTGAAAGAAAGAAAGCCGAAAAGGAGGCCACAATGGAGAAAGAAAAGAATGCAAAAAAGTAAACAGCAACTCAAATTATACTTAAAAAAAGATCCTTAAAAATGGATTTTATGTGTTCTTCATAAGATCATGCAAAAGTCAAAGCTGTCTGGTCAATGAAGAATTTGCAGGCCTGCTGCCTACCAGACACGATACCCAAACAGAAGCGATGATGAAACTGTCTGGTCAATGAAGATTTTACGGGTTCTTCATACAAGGCTTGCAAAACTCCTGCAAACAGCTGTAAATACATACTATGCAGGGCACAATGATGAAGGTGGTGTGCACCATTGAAGGGTTCAAGTTATAATCTTTCATGAAACCATGGATGATCATTGTTGCCTGTGTTCTCGGGAATCACACGGGCCCCATCTGGCCATAAGTTCTGGACTCAGTTGCCGGCTCGTGGGGGTCGAGCCAGGACAGTGCATTGCATAGCCATGTACAGATCTTTCTAACCCGACTAACTTAGTCATATTCGTTTATTCGTCATTGTATTATAGAACAGTTTGTTGTATATAGAAATAGGAATACAATAGAAGATAGAAGATAGAAAATAGAAAAATGAATGTAGTTTTTGGTAACAATTAGATTCAAAAATAGGTTGCATATTTTTAGATTCAAAAGAGGAATATGTTAGTTTTCCATTATCCACTATTGGGTTTTGAATGAGATTTTGATTGAGAAAGTTGATTATTTAGTGTTTTATAGCATTCGTGTGAGCGGTGTCCGTTTACATATGAACACAACTTTATGTGTGAAAGACGTTATTCTTGTATATAAAAAATTTACTTTTCCGGGACAATTATGGCTATCTAGATGAAATTAATTTTCCTATTTGAATGTGAGTCATATAGAATCGAAGTGATTTATACGTGTAAATTAAAGCGTATCTTTATTCCAAAAATTGCTGTTCATAAAGGTTAATCTTGAATTATAAATAAAGTTAAGGTTTATTTTGTTATATTTTATTTTAGTTAGCAGATTTAGGAAAGGTTTCGTCTTGGAAAAGAAGTTTAGTAGTTGACTTGGAAAGCAAGCTTAGTATATCTATAAATAGGGGTCTAGGTTATTGTGTATTGTGAGTCAATAAGTCTCTTCTCTATGTAAGTTTGTTATATTCATGAAGTTCGTTTGACTTGATTATATGAAAAGAATCGAGGGGTGTCACATCAATATCTCGTGTTTGTTTGTTTATTAGTTTGTTTGATCTGATTGTTTGGTCAATTATGCGATTTTATTCAAAAATCGTTTTATGTGTGACTGGACCATCTAGGTTTCCCACTTCTTATCAATTACGTCCAAATCATTAACTCAGTTTAATTTCATCGTTAAGGGTAAAACTGACTTTTCACCAAGGTATGAAGTTTATAATTGAAATAATTTATCTATCATGTGACACAGACATAACATAACATAACACAACATAGCGGCGCTCGAAATGTTTAATCGTGTACGAAAAGAATTTGTTGTTCATGTAAAGCATAATAACACCAGGGATTGAATTTGTCGTCACTAAAAACTCTATGGGCTGGTTAAAAAATCTAAAGTTTATGCATATCCATTTAGCTATGCTGACTCAGACCAGAGTTGAAATTGAAAATAAATAAATCTTGAAAATAAAAAAGTTGTAAACTTTCCATCAATTGCTGTTCTTCGTATGTGATCTTCACCTATTTTATTTTAAGGTATTATTTTTATCTTTAATTTCATTCTTTTTTCTTTTAATTATTTGTTTATCAGATTATAATTCTTGGGTTATGCTTCAAATATGATCTGTTAATTAACTGATCAACTCAACTCAATTTCTTGAATCTTGTGGTGGGTATAATTAGGGTTTAGTTTTGGTAATCCGGTTAAAAATTAAATCTTGATTTTGTATTAATTTCCCCAAATTAATGAGTTGTTTATGTTAATGGTGTGTTTCCTATGATGCATTTGCTCATGGTTAGCTGGTTTATTTGGAAGTTTGACTTTTTTTTGACTTTGTGTTTATGGTCATCGGTGGTCAACAAGTGTTAAGAGTTTAGAAGTCTTGAAAGATTTTGTTTTGATCTTGTGTTTGTGTTGGGATTTATGTAAATTTGTATAAAGATTAAAGAACAAACATGTTTGGGATGAAGCATGGTTTGTATCAGTAGTTATTAATAAATATAAAAAGATTGGAAATTTTGGAGAAAATGTGTTTCGGGTTAGCCCGAATTAACCGAGCCTACCCGTTTCCACCTTATAACAGATACCAAAATTTACCCATCATTGATTCTTTTGAATTATTTTTTTTTCATAGTTTTGTGACAGATATATGGATCGAGCTAATAGAGGTGGTAGTACCGATGCATTTTTACATAACTACAAGCTCGGGAAAACTCTTGGTCATGGTTCTTTCGGTAAAGTCAAAATTGCCGAACATACGTTGACCGGCTACAAAGTGGCGGTCAAGATTCTTAACCGAAGAAAACTTAGGAATCCTGAAATGGAAGAGAAAGGTATGATCATAATTCATATTTCATAATTCATTAGATTTTTTGTTTTATTTTCAGTTTCTTGATATTTCATGTAAAAAATCATGCTTTTATATGCGACGTGTGTGCAGTGAGACGAGAAATCAAAATTTGTAGATTATTTGTGCACCCTCATATTATTAGACTTTATGAGGTGATAGAGACGCCCCTTGATATATATGTTATTATGGAGTACGTGAAATCCGGAGAACTTTTCGATTATATTGTAGAAAAAGGAAGACTACACGAAGATGAAGCCCGCAAAATTTTTCAGCAGGTAAAAAAAATTATTTTTCTAAAGGGCTGGCGGCGCAGCTTGTTGCCCATTTGCATTCCATATTTTATGGTGATGTTTAACTCGAATAAGATTAATTTAAAGTCATCTAAAGAATTATAAATAGTTGTGGTATATTGGGATGGATCGGGTTGACTTTTTGCTGCCGGTCAGTCTTGAGATAATTGGTTAATGTATTAAGTATGGTTACAAAATCAATGTTACTATAATTAATAATTTTATTATGATGTTTACAACTTTGTTTATGTCAAATAGATAATATCTGGAGTTGAATATTGCCACCGGAATATGGTGGTCCATCGGGATCTTAAGCCGGAGAATATTCTGTTGGACTCGCGGGGCAATGTTAAGGTTGCTGACTTCGGGTTGAGTAATATTATGAGAGACGGGCATTTTCTTAAAACAAGTTGCGGAAGCCCTAATTATGCTGCTCCTGAGGTTATTCCTAAAGACTGATTGAATATTGGTTTATAATGTTATTCATAGTTTCATACTGATTCATACCTGATACGCAGGTTGTTTCTGGTAAACTTTATGCGGGACCCGAAGTAGACGTGTGGAGTTGTGGGGTCATTTTGTATGCTCTTCTATGTGGCACTCTTCCTTTTGATGATGAAAATATTCCCAATTTATTCAAGAAAATAAAGGTATTGTCTTGCATTGTATTTTATTTAGAAGCAGCAATTTTGGCCCGTTGACTTGTGAATCGGGTTCAAACGGGTCAAATAAAAAGGACACGTAGTAAAAAGGGAACCACCCATATTGGCCAAACCCTTTTTGGCCTGACCCATTTTTTTTTAATTTCACCTTTTTTTTTTCAGGCAGGAATGTATACTCTTCCAAGTCATTTGTCACCCGGGGCTCGGGATTTAATTCCAAGAATGCTTGTGGTTGATCCTTTGAAGAGAATAACAATTGCGGATCTTCGTAAGCATCACTGGTTCAAAAGTCAACTTCCTCGTTACTTAGCGGTCCCCGCCCCAGATGCAACCAAGCATCTAAAAAAGGTAAGTTCGGGCATAGCGGTTGTCTTGATATTTTGTTATTTTCAATTCATCTAACATTATGCTGCTTTTATTTATCAGCTTGACGAGGAAATTATTAAAAAAGTGATCAACATGGGTTTTGAAAGGAACCATTTGATACAGTCACTTCAAAGCCGAATACAAGATGATGTATTTAACTGTTTTCTCTCATTTATTTTGTTATAGTTTTGCATAAAGTTGAAATCTTTACTGGTTTACATCTTGAATTTGTCTTATATCAGGCTACAGTTGCATATTATTTGCTGTTTGATAATCAAACTCGTGTGGTTGGTGGATATCTTGGAGCCGAAATTTCCGAGTCCTTGGTGTGTTATTTGTATTTACAACTTATAGATATTTTGATATGGAAGCTTTTGAAGATATAAATATTTCCAACTTATCAAAAGTCTTGGAAAACTATTATCTTATAAAAACATGGTGTTTATATTAATGGCATTCACATTGTTATCTTGCTTAAAGTTTGATAGTTTGGGTGTGAAATTTGAATATTATTTGGCGTAGGAGGGTAATCGTGCTACTATGCATCTAGACAATGGCCTGGAGTGGGCCCACATGAGCAGGCTTACTCGAGAGAACTCTTTTAGAGCCAATTTGCCTGGTGAAAGAAAATGGGAAGTCGGGTTGCAGGTTTGCTCAACTTTTATTTTATTTTGGTAGTTAAGATATTTGTGTAAAGCGCTACAGTTTGACTTTGGAGGTCAAACTTGTGACTTTTCATACCCAATTCGATATGGCCTTTTCAAAAACTTAACTTTAAACTATAGCTTTGGTTATAAATTGTGCGATGCGTTTTGATCCAAAAAGCCAATGCATGATGCAAGCACCTCCCGTGTGTGAGGCGTTTGTTATAAAAAAAATATTAAAAAATAATTTATAGATTATACTAAAATAAGACTTTTAACTCTATGTGTACAAGTGTTTATGCATAAGGTACGAGTAATCTGTGTGTAAACTCACTTTTAACTAATAAATGTGCGCATTAGACTGCGTCATGCACATCACGTATTACGCAATATAGAGCGCACCAAGTAATCGCAGTGCATCGCTACTCATGATGTGATATCAGCGCATCGCGCATTATGCTCTCATGATGCGTGCATTCCAAAACCAAACTTGTGGCTTCTCTTATTAAAACTGATATGGTTCTGTTACGAGTTTAACTCTGTCATCATCTCTTGCACAACTGGTATAAATAAATAAGAATAAGTTAATTTTTAATGAAAAATAAAGTTATTTTTGTTCATTTCAAAGTCTGAAGATTGGTTCTTTTGACTTTGAAAGTCAAACTTTATGGCTTGTTTGATGACTAAAGCTTTCATTCTATATTTATTCATTGATTAATATGATTTACATGAAATTTTCTCTTTTGGTTTTTGAAGATTCCAGCGAATCCTCATGAGATAATGACACGTGTTCTTGAAGTTCTGAGAGATCTAAACGTCTGCTGGAAAAAGATCGGGCTTTACAACATTAAGTGTAGATGGGCTTCAAGCATCCCTAATTCTGAAGCAATCGCAGCCCACCATATGTATGATAACCATTACATCAATTCTGCTATTACCACTAACAACATTCAATCACAAAATGTTGTGAAATTTGAAATTCAGGTAAAATAACAAATTATTTCAAATCACTAACTAAACGGGCCGAAAACTGTCATTTTTATGTAAGTTAAATAACAAACTGTTTCGTCTTGATTCAACAGCTTTACAAGACTCCCGAAGACAGTTATTTGTTCGATATCCAGAGGATTAACGGGCCGCAGTTGCTATTTCTGGATTTCTGTGCTTCTTTGCTACTGCAGTTAGAGACTAGCATCTTCTAAAAGTACATAACTGCTTGTAAATGGTCTGGTTTTTTGTTCTGGTACTCTTTATTTATTTATTTTTTTTTTGGTGCAAATGGTTAACAGATCCTTAATTTCTGCTAATTCTCTTGATTTCTATTACAAGTCTTTACGATGAACACTAAGTTATTTGCTTAGTTTTACGTACTTGGATCTTCGATTATGCGTCTATAGTTTTGTCTAGAATCCTTTTAGTAATTAAGTTATTGGCTCTATTTATGGTAACTTGGTAAGTAGTTGTACATGAAACATTTTGAGGATTTTTGGATTTATGGATAAATATATTTATTTCAACCTGAAGCTCATAAAAGATCTATAAATATATAGATGGAAGAAAGAGACTATGATCATATGTGTTTTGACAAAAAAATATTTGAAAAGGCTGCTCCTTTTTCTTTCTTTCCGAAAAACGAGTGTACTGACCTGTTCTCAAGTTGGAACGATTTTGGTATCCGGGTGAACCCTTGAAATAGAACTGGTTTAAAACTTGTTATTGAGCACGTAAAGTGTGAACACGGTCTGGTAGGTGTCCATTGATGTCCGTCTAGCAAGAGAGGTGACAGGCTATGGCCGCTCTGCTAGACGGCAGTGTGAAGGAGAGAGAAAAAACGATGCTTTAATTTATGAATTTTGTAAAATTATTAAACATATTAATTAATTTTTTTTATATTTACTAGAAACAATTATTTGGTTTATAAAAAAAATTATTTAATACACCTAGAAGACCTTCACAAAATGTTGTTTTGTAGTAAATGTCTTGTCGCCGTATTCAAGTATTTGACTAAATCAAAAGGATGACTAGCCATGGCTATCCTTGTTTCCCTAAATTATTGCCCCAAATTAATCTTCATTCAAGCCTCACATGTTCAATAACAAGGGCCTTAAACTAACCCACCATAACAACTGCATTGTAATTTAACTAAGATATAAACAAAAAGAAAATCAAAAAAGAAAAATAATAATAATAATAAAGTATGTATGTGTTTGTATATGATTGATGGAGAGATGTTAACTTCACTCACCCAAAGGGTGGGCTACGGGAGGACGTTGGCGCTGGTAGGCGAAAATGGTTTGGCGTCGGCACGGTGATGGTGGTGTTGTGGTTTGGGGATAAATTTGGCATTAACAGAGTGCTGAGGTGGCTTTGGCGCCTCCACAACAACTAGCCTTAGTGGAAAAAAAATCATCAAAATGTTGTGTTTTAATTTTTTAAGAAAATTTTACAACATTGATCCTATTCTGTTAAAAATTTTCGCAAGTTTACGAACTAACGCTAGAGCATTCATAATGTCAATGAAATAAAACATGCTATATAAGCTTTTAAATGTTATTTATAAACCACTTTTAGTTAGTTTTGTAAACGTTTCCTTGAGTATCGTTTGCATATGTTGGATTGGTCTCCTATGGTTAAGCACAATCTCTTCTCCATAAATTTGGACGGTATAGGTGTGCAACGGTAAGTGGGAAACTTTATGGTTAAGCTTAGCAGAAATTTTTTAATATTATATTGTTTTTGACGTTTATACTGTTCTTTATTTCGGTTGGCTTCTTGCTTCTGTCTAATATTATGTGTATTTTAGTTCGGTTCTTGTATTGGCTCTGATGCTTATGCATAGGTTAGATTTACGGTTGGCTTCTTTATATCTTTTTAATATTATATAGCGGTTAAAAAAATCTCATGGACTAGCATGGATTAGTAGAGCTTAGTACACATTATTACATTACATTAGGGTATTTATGGTATTTTGGCAAAGAGCTTTTAGAGGCTTTTAATTACAAGCTTTAAAGAAAAAACTCATATTTAATAAAAAGTTTTGTTTAGTTGGAGTAGCTTGAATCTTTTAGGTTAGGAGAAAAAAGCTTGAAGCTAAAGTTCCAACTACTAGGGTTTGAGAAAAAACTTGTAGTTTTTATATTTAAAATTTTACAAGTTTGGTACTTGAACATTCATCAACTTTTGTTAATTTATATAGTAGGTACGCATTTAACTCTTATTCAAAACTAACTACCCCACAATTTTTTAAGAGGCCATAACTTTTTCGCACGTTAATATTTATTTTTTAAATACATCGTAAAAACAAGCATTTTATTCTATTTAATTTGAGTATGATATTGCTAAACTTCTTTAATCTAAAAAAATTAACATATTTCCTGATTACCGGTTAGGATCGGCAACAAGTCGAGTCAGACGAGCTCAGGTAATGTGTAAGACCAAATTAAGGTCGGAACGAGTCGATACAAAAATGGTTAATCTAGTTCGGTTCGTGCCGGTACGGTTTTGAGTCGAAAGGGAACATGTCAGAACATGTTTCAGATGGAACGGGATTCAAATCAAAACAGGTTGGTTTAAAAAATTATCTATTTGAAATTACCGTATATTTCAACTTTGCTTCTTGATTTTCGCCACCAGTTACACGCGTACTGTCTTTGCACGAATTGCATGCCTACATTTGGGTTATGTGTGCACTGTCATCAGGTGAATCATGTACCGACACTGATTATACGGTTGATGTCAGGTTGCACTCCCATCCTTCCGTACCGTGCGGGTACTCAGCTAGTTTTATTAAAAGTTCCAGCTAGTCTGCCAAACACCTAAATATATATAAAAACTACACTACCAGCTACTAGCTTCCAGCTATCAACCACTAGCTAATTTTGCCAAACATATCCGAACATAGATTTTTGTTCTGACAGCAAAAATGTTGTTAGTAGGTGGGGTTAGACGTGCACAAAAAAACCGGTTCCGGAACCTAACTGGTGGAACCGAACCGGAACCGGTTCCAGTTCCAACCCGGTTGGAACAATACCCGGTTTGGGTATTTTTGTACCCGAAAATCGTACCCGGTTCTCATATTTATATGTCAGTACCGGTTCCAAACCGGTTCCTACCCGGTTCTTAATTGGAACCGGTTTGGTTCGTACCCGGAATAACCGGTTCCGACGGGTTTTTTGAAGGGTCAAACAAAAGTCAAAACTAGCCGTTGGTAATATAGCCGTTGGAACCGGTTTTTTTAGACACCAATTAGCCGTTGGAACCGGTTCCAATGGTAATATAGCCGTTGGAACCGGTTTTTAAGACAATAGATCCGTTGGAACCGGTTCCAACGGTAATATAGCTGTTGGAACCGGTTTTTGGGCCAAACCTATATATAAGTTATTTCCATTACTTGTTTCACCACCAAACTCAAAAACAAACTACAATACTACTCCTTTAGCAAACCCGTTCCTTTACCCGACCATCCAACTAAATATTATTATGGCACCAATCAAAAAAACTAACAACAAGGCTAAGAAGAGTGTTTTTGTTGCCCCCGTTCCTGTTACGGAGGACCCAAGGGTTGTTACGGTAGTCAACCATAACCGCAACCAAGACGTATGGAAGAATTGGGATTTGATTGTGGATGACGAAGGTTATCAAAAGGCTCGTTGCAAACTATGTGGTTCAATATTAAAGCACGATTCCAACTCTACTTTGAGAAAGCACATCGAGAAGCCATATTGCAAGGCGTTGAAAGGGATTGGCGCGACCGATCAAATTGACTTGGGTAAAGATGGTACACTATTTCGTTACAACACGACTAAAGTTCAAGATAGAATGGCAAAGTTCGTTATTCAACGAGGTTTGCCGTTTAACCACTTTGATGACCCGGAGTTGACGTCGTTGATTCGCGAAACTCTACAACCGAGATACACACATGTAAGTCGTACTACCTTAAGACGTCATTGTATCAGGTTGTGGGAGTGTGCTAAAAAAGAGTTAATCGAGTCTTTTCATTCTTTAGAAGCCATGGTTAGTTTAACTACCGATGTTTGGTCGGCACCACACGGGTTGCCCGAATCATACATATGTGTCACCGCTCATTGGGTTGATCCGGTGACATGGCAATTGATGAAACGCACCATCGCTTTTGAAAACTTCCCGTTCCCACATACCGCCGAAAAATTGTTTGAATTACTTGATGAAGTTATAACGACTTACAACTTGAGAAATAAAATATTTTCGATTTCGTTTGACAACGCTTCAAACAATACTAAGGCGGCTGAAAAATTTATCATTAAATATTCACCACCTTGTTTCGGGGATTTTTTTCATGTCCGATGTGTTGCACATATCATCAACTTGGTTGTCCAAATAGGTCTTGACAATGAACACATTTGTGATGATTTAAAATACTTTAGACTTATGTTACAAGATGTCTTCAAAAGTGGTAAAAGAAGAAATCTTGAATATAAGAACTATTGCAAGTCGGTTGAAAGAAAGTATTTGGGGCCGAATTGGGACGTTCCAACCCGTTGGAACTCAACTTGTCATATGTTAAAGTGTGCTTTTGCCCAACGCCAAACTTTACAAGCTTTTCATAACAATCTTGTTGAAGAACGCGAGGCCGATATGTTTCCGGAAAGTGTTTGGGTCCAAGTCGGTTATTTGTTGGAGTATCTTGATGTGTTCAAAAAGTCAACAACAAAATTATCGGGAGTCTATTACCCTACTAGTTGTTGGGTTTTGCAAGAATTGTACTATATGTCTTGTGTTTTTAAAAGTTTTGCGGAGAAGAACAAACTCTTCGAAAATATTGTTGCGGTGATGAAAGAAAAGTTCATAAAATATTTTGAAATCATACCGCCGGTCTTTACTTGTGCCGCCGCATTAAACCCCTATTGGAATGTTAATGGGGTTGAAACAACGATTGAGGAAATATTCGACAACTTAGGTATGCACGAGATTGACCCGAAGTTGTCGACGGAAGCGAAGGACAAGTTCAACAAAAACCTTCAAGACCTTTATGACCATTATTTTCAAATGTATGGTCCAAGCACGAGATCGTCTTTTGTGAAAAAAACAACAACTGGTAGGCCGTGCAATGACCCACTTATAAACTTGATGAATGGGATTCGTGAATCGGCATCTAAGAGGCAAAGAGGAAACACACCAAGTAGCGAACTTGGTCGATATAGTGGAGCAAACTATGTTGAGGGCGCAACGGTCGACGAAATTCGCAATATTGATTTGTTGGCTTGGTGGAAAGGTAAACAAAACGAATTTCCCATTCTATCCGCCATGGCTCGTGATTTGCTTGCCGTACAAGCCTCAACGGTTGCTTCCGAATCGGTTTTTTCTCTTAGTGGGAGGGTGTTATCTATGCGAAGAACAAAACTAACTCCCGAGTCTCTAGAAGTTTGCATTTGCCTAAAGGACTATTTGGATGCGGTGGATCGTGTACAACACAAGGCGAACTTTGAAGACGAAATACCAATAGAGCGTCATATTCATGATGAGGAGGCGGAGGACGGGGTTTCTTCCGATAACGAAGACGAGGGTGAAGACGAGAATGAAGACGAAGAAGAGTTGTAATTATTTGTTTTGGTAAAATTATTTGTAACTTGTTCAACTAATATTTAGTTTTGATTTGTTTTATTATAATTACTTTTGTTACTTATGATTAATTGTTTGTTACTTTTTTAATAACGACGAACATTTTATTCATCTAAAAAATAACTATTACAAACATTATTAAAACATAAACGATACTAAACATAACAACTAAAACATAAAAAACAAAGTCCGTCGTTTTAATCCGGGAATACTTATTTTTGGGTTGTAGAGCCGGACGACTCTCCCACTTCCGTTTTTTTAGCTTCCATTCTTCTTTTCTCTCGACAATACTTATTCGTATGTTTTCGTAATGTCGAGTTGGACGCTGCTTTAAGAAACTTCGAGCAATATTTGCAACGTGCCAACTCATGTGAGTCGGTCATGAGACACAAATCGTAATGAACCCAAACATCGGGGTATCTTGTTGTTTCGATCACCATAACAACGTCATCATTGGTTGCCATTTGTTGTCGGTTTAAGGTTAATTGTGGTTTGGAGTGTGTTTTATAGTTTTGGGAGTGGTTTAACAAGTACACAAACAAACCTTGCTATTTATAGAAAGAAGATAACCTATTTATAGTTAAAAAAACCGGTTCCAACGGTCAAAAACGGCTATATAGCCGTTGGAACCGGTTCCTAACGGCTATAATGTTTAAATTTCAAAAAAAACCGGTGGAACCGGTTTTTACGTAAAAACCGGTTCCGGTTCCAACCTACCCGGTTCCTAAAAGTTTGCATTTCTGGGCATCGGTTCGGGTCGGGAACCGAACCGGTTCCTGACTGGAACCGGTTTCATTTTCTACCCGTTGTGAAAAAAACCGGTTCCGAACCGGTTCGGGTTTTCAAGGTGAACCCGATTTGTGGACCTCTAGGTGGGGTGGGATGCTATTTCTTTATGGCATTCGCATTAGCAGTTGAATTATGAAAGAGTATGATATACCAACAACTTGGGCTGCTCCACTTTTTTAAATGGGCCCTTTATGTTATATTCACTTATATATTCATCAACTCATCAAGTCTCACGTTGGACTCCATGACCATTAATCTGCACACGTTTACGGGTTGCAATAGTTTTACCATTTAATATTATCATGTCCTCCCCAATCTCTATTTTTTTCTTGAATTGTCAAAATTGTAAATCTTTCAACAAACGCCCCTCTCCAACGTTGTGGCCTTACATAGTTAGCCAATTTGGCAACTAAGGAAACAATTATGCTCTTTATACACATAAAATGAAATTATAAATCATAAAATTGGAGGCATAGGCTTTTTTTCCATGCCTATGAGAGCAACCCCTAACAACCATCTAGAAAATTGAGGTCATGTTTTGAAAATGAACTAAGAAAATTTTAAAAATTTATAAAAAATCACTTTTCATAAATATATCTAGTTTAACGTCTTTTTGTTTAACATATGTTTTTTTGTCCCACTATTTAAACGCCCTCCCTACTATTGCAACCACCTTTTATATGACTAGTTTGTACCAGACACTGCACAAAAATATGTTAGTGACCAAACTTTTATACAGAGTCGTACGACTAGACCTTATATGATTCACATAAAAGCAAAATTATTCGAAAGCATACAAGATTCTCCTCGGTTAACATGACGAAAATTATTTGATGCGATACAATATTTTGAATCAGTTGATTCGATATAAGATTCGTATGATTGTTTGACACGATACAAAATTCCATTAATTATTTGTCCTGACACAATATTAAACAGTTAATAAAACAAAGCATAAACATAACTTGGAAGCAATGACATTTAAAATCAGCCATTAGAAAACTATACGAGCATAAACATAACATGAAAATATAGTCGTTTTAAACTAACCATTAGGAAAATTGCCATGGGGAAACTAGTTTTATTAAACCATAACAAAAAAGAAACAAAATTAAAGTTGTGTAAGGTTATTGAAGTTGTATGGTGTTAGGATTAAACGCACACACGAAACTGAACACGACACGAAAGCAATAAACGAACACGAGGATTTAACGTGGTTCGGTCTAAACTGACCTACGTCCACGGGTGGCAACTAGGTATATCTTTTATTGAGTGACCAATATTACAAGTACATAATGTTGTTTATATAGAGACTGAACTAGGGTTAGTAAATTATTATGCAAGAAATCTAAACCGGGCCGGGCTTGGGCCTGACCGCCCACACCCGTCTCCTCTTTTGACGTCATATAATAAACCGGGCCAACAAGGCCTACGAACCCAACAATCTCCCACTCGGAGGCCTTGAGTACTCTCGTCTGCACTCCTGATTGTACTTCTGTAATCTGAACATTAAACTTCTTCTAGTTGTCACCGCCTTCTCATCAATTAACCTGAAGGCCCGTTGAAGCTCCCCGGAGCTCCAACACGTCAGTCATGGCTGAAACTACCCCTGACCCGTTCTCTGTCCCTACCGGCTCCCACTGTAACGAACTACCGGATCCTGAGATAACCTGAGAACAAACACTCTCCATATTCAGCAAGTAATTCATTGAAGAGACTTTTACAGCTGGAATACTGGTTTTCTTAATCCACTGTCGACCTGGAACTGTAACTGAAACACGACCTGTGCTCCCACTGTCACGATGTCCCCCAACTGATTTAACCTTCCTAGCTCGTTCATCCTGAATCTTCACTTTGGCTCTGGGTTTGTTACTTGCAAAACGAACCTTCTTCTGCCCACGAGATTCTGTGAACCGGACTTTGTCTTTCACCAAAACTGGATCCACTCCTTTCGGTGACATATCGACCATATACAGCTAACCCATTTTCTTGCCACGAGCAACCACAAGATTCCCTTTGACTACTTTCCACTGCCCATTCCCGAACTTAACATCGTGCCCTTGGTCATCCAACTGCCCAACTGAAATCAAACGTTTCTTCAAACTTGGAATAACCCTCACGTCTTTCAAAGTCCAAGAAGTACCGGCTGAAGTTATCAAATCAACGTCTCCCATACCCGTAACCTCTAAAATATCATCATTCGCTAGTCGAACCTTTCCAAAATCCCCAAATTTAAGATTCTTCATCGTTTCACTACAGTGAGTGGCATGAAACGATGCACCAGAATCCATCACCCAAGCATCAACGCTACTCTCAACACTACAAACCAAAGCCTCATCACTACTGACCCCGTCATCTGTGTCGTCTTCTGTAACGTTCACCTCTTTCTTACCATTCGGACACTGATTCCTGAAGTGTCCTTTCTCTTTACAACCCCAACATTCAATATCCTTACGAGTCTTAGACTGACTCATCTTCCTGCTCCCACTGCCTCGCTGTTTTCTCCTACCTCTACCTTCTATGACTAGCATATTGCCTGATGATTCACCTGAACTTCTGCGTCTTGAATCTTCTCCCAGAATCAGATCTCGAATCCCATCGAAAGTAATATTTGTAGACGAACTACAAACTGCAGTCACTGTTTGCGACCAACTGTCGGGCAAAGAGGATAATAACAAGAGGCCTTGAACTTCAACATCAAACTTAATGTCAACTGACACTAAGCGGGACAAGATCGAATTAAGATTATTGATATGAGTTGTAACTGACCCACCCTCTTTCATTCTTGTTGTCACTAGCTCTCGGATAAGATAGACTTTATTCGCTGACATTAAAGTTGGATAAGATAGACTTTATTCGCTGCCGAAGGCTTCTCATACATGTTGGATAGCGCCTCCATCATACCACGTGCTGTGGTTTCTTTCATGATGTTAAACGCCACATCTTCCGACAACGACAATGTAATACAAGCCCTAGCTTTCTTGTCTAACTTCTTCCAATCTGCTTCTGACAACTTTTCTGGTTTTTCATCCTCAAACACTACATCCAAGTCTTTCTGACAAAGTAGTGCCTCAATCTGCATCTTCCACCAACCAAACTTCTGTATCGAAACCTTTCCGTCTTCTGCCATAACAATGACTAAAACGAAAAACTGGATAAAAACAACAGAGACAGACACAGCAACACGAGCCTGAACTTAACGATTGTTCTACTGAACTCTGTTAAACAATCAACCTATTTAACGTGCAGCGGAATAACGAACTGTAAATCAGAAACCGAAACTTTAAACTGAAACGATAAACCTGACAAACGCAGTTGGCACTGGTTCTAAGTTTCTTTAAATTTCTTCTGACTTGAAACTGTTCTTCAACGAAAATAGGATCTTGATTCGTTGTTATTGACTCGTACTTTGCAAAGTAGGATCTCGACTCGCAAAACTTCTGCCTTCTTTTCAACCTTCCGGTCGATCGCTGGATACGTCGGCTAGCTGCCAACACCGAAAACCTAGATCGACAACCTGAATCTGACCTGTGCCAACTGGTGGCAGCGAAACCCTAGCAGCAGTTAGCGGTAACGCGGTGGAACCCTAGCCCCGATCACTGGTGCGGCGGCGACACGCGGAACTGGTTCACCGTGTTCTTCGTGTGATCCGAACCTAAGCTCTAGATACCACTTGTTAGGATTAAACGCACACACGAAACTGAACACGACACGAAAGCAATAAACGAACACGAGGATTTAACGTGGTTCGGTCTAAACTGACCTACGTCCACGGGTGGCAACTAGGTATATCTTTTATTGAGTGACCAATATTACAAGTACATAATGTTGTTTATATAGAGACTGAACTAGGGTTAGTAAATTATTATGCAAGAAATCTAAACCGGGCCGGGCTTGGGCCTGACCGCCCACACCCGTCTCCTCTTTTGACTTCATATAATAAACCGGGCCAACAAGGCCTACGAACCCAACATATGGAATCGTTCAACGAGCTCTCACGACTCGTATAGGTAGGATTAGGTGTAAGTATTTGACTTGACACAACATTAAACATTGAATAAAACAAGCATAAACATTAATTTAGAAAAACAGATAGTAAAGAAAACATACAAGCAAAAACATAACTTGGAAAAATTTTGTTTTAAACTAGCCATTTGGAAAATAGCTATGAGAAACCTAGTTGTTTAAACCATAAAGAATCAAAGTCATATAGCAATATCAGTTTATACGAGTCGCATGGAATCGGTCAATGAATCTTGACAAAAGCTAAAACTCACATAGGGATGAGCTCTGGATACTACCGGTACCGATCCCGAAAATCCCAATCCTGAAAATTTGAAGCATTTGGTACTGATATCGAAATGTTCGGTTCGGTACCTGTATCAGTTCGGTACCGGTATTTCGTGCAGTTTTCGGGAAATACCGATACCGAAAACTCAAAACTTGGTACCGATTCAATACTGATAGTACCAACTCGATACCGGTACCAATCGATACAGGTACCAAAAACACGCACCCTACACTCATACGAGTCGTACAACCATACACAACCCATATAGACGAGAACATGTGTCCAGATAATACATACAATTTTCCAATTTTCAACTTTTCAACCCAACTCAAGCCAAACAAGTCAATCACATTCACCAATTCCCGTTACAATTACAATTACAATTACAATTACTCATCATTCATCAATCCACCCCGTTGACTCATTCTCCTTTCCACTCTTCCCGTCAACGCCGCCCCACTTTCCATTCCAATTCCAATTCCAATTCCAATTCCAATTCCATTCCGTCTTCTTCTTCCCACTCAAACCCCCCAATTCCAATCCTCTCTCTCTCTCTCTCTCTAAACCCAAACCCTAACCTTCTCTCTCTAACCTCCATGGCCATGGACTCCAACCTCCAAGCCATCCTCTCCGCCATCGCCAGCTTCTTCCTCATCTCCCTCATCATCACCTTCATCTACTTCATCTGCCGCTCCGCCACCAAACGCCGCCGCACCTCCGCCACCCGCCGCCGCACCAGATCCGTCAGAAACTCCTCCGATCAACCTACTTCCACCTCCTTCATCAGCATCGCCGAAAGTCAAATATTCGATCCCACTCTAGTCAAAATTGAAATGGTTGACCTGGTCAACGCCACTCACAACTTCTCCCCGGACCTCATCGTCGGCGACGGAAGCTTCGGACTCGTGTACAAAGCGAATCTCGAAACCGGCGTCACCGTAGCCGTTAAGAGACTAAGCGCGGATGCGTTTCAAGGGTACCGAGAGTTTCGGGCCGAGATGGAAACCTTAGGGAAGATCCGACACGACAATATCGTTAAGTGTCTTGGTTATTGTGCGACCGGGTCGGATCGGATATTAATTTATGAGTTTATTGAAAAAGGTAGCCTCGACCAGTGGCTTTATGACGTGTCATCCATTAATAATGACACGTCGGTGTTGAGGATACCTTTATCTTGGAGTACGAGAATTAAAATAATGAGAGGTGTAGCTAAAGGGCTAGCCTATATGCATAATTTGGAGCAACCAATAATTCATAGGGATATTAAAGCTAGTAATGTTTTATTGGACACGGATTTCAAGGCACATATTGCGGATTTTGGGTTGGCTCGGACGATTCAGGGTGCGCGTTTGCATGTGTCAACGCAAGTGGCGGGGACAATGGGGTACATGCCGCCGGAGTATATTCATGGGGCACCTGCTGCTACTGTTATGGGCGACGTGTATAGTTTTGGTATACTGATGTTTGAGATTGTGACATGTAGGCGTCCGAACTGGCCGATAAAGGGTGAGAATGGAGAAGAGATTCGGCTTGTTGATTGGGCGACGAGAATGGTGTCCCAAAATCGAGAAATTAAAATGTTGGATGCTGGTATATCGAAAGAAGATTTGAAAGAGAAAGAGGTTTTAGAGTTTTTCAGGATTGCGATGCTATGTACTGGTGAAGTCCCTAAAAACCGACCGAAAATGAGTGAAGTTGTGGAGTTATTGGATCAAATTCAACATGAAACTACAATATAGTGATTTCATTTAAGTTTAATTTGATTTGTTTATTAGAATTTCAAAGAGTATTTTTTGGTTTATTATTATGAAAGGGATGTAAGTAGCATCCAGTGTAAAGTATATAATAGCAATAAGAAGCCCAACTCAAATTGTAGAAATAATAAAAATTTGATATTTTTATTGCAGTTGATCTTCATATTTTATTTCTCAAATTGTAGAAATAATAAAAATTTGATATTTTTATTGCAGTTGATCTTCATATTTTATTTCTCAAATTGTAGAAATAATAAAAATTTGATATTTTTATTGCAGTTAGTCTTCATATTTTATTTTAGTGTATTCTTCATTCATGGTTTGTTTTTAATTTCAATTAGTAATAAAAACTTATTTTTAAAAGTATTTTAAATTATATTTAGGGGATGGTTGTATTGAGGCACCTAAATATTAAGCACCAGCCACTGCCCACTAACCTTAATGTGGACATTTAATTATTTATTGTAAACTTTAATAATAATATTTTTATATGGCTTTGTAAAGGAAACTAATGCAACCAATATCTATAGGTTAATAAATAACTTAAAGTTGTTTATTAAAATAGTAGATATAATCCATTTTAAACAACACATTAAGAAACCTTTTACCAGTCATCAAAGTCAACACAACAATTGAACAACAAATTATTTCATCATATATTTTTGGGATTAGGTATTTGATAAGGTTGTGTATTAGGAAGGTGTCATCATGTATGTGGACATGAAAGGCGTCATCCACACTTTGTCGTGCAAAACAGGGATGGCGTTATAGGGTTCGGCATCACTCACATAACGACGCCATTATTTTTCTTTTTCTTTTTTTCTTTTTGAAAATTGAAGGTGAGGTCCATCTTACTAACAACTATTCCTTTTTTTTAATAAAATAATATGGTTAAACCTAGTTAATCCATAACAGTATAAATTAATGTGTGATTAATTATTGACTCACTGTCTACATGGCAGTGATGTAGCACGACAACTAGCTCTTGCCAGTTATCCCAGAACACAACCTAAAGTCTTAACTCTTAATTATTAACAATATGTAACTTTTTGATATTTTGTGATTCACAATTCTTAACGTGTCATGTTGAACTTAACAAGGGTTTTAACTTATATAAGCTCAGTCAACTCGCTTCAATGATCTTATGTTGCATATTTGTAATGTATTGGAAATGATAAGAAACAATTAGCAATACGTTGTTTCTTTTGGGTTTGTTTAGAATTAATAAACTGACCGACCACACATGTTTACATCTGACCCACTTTTGCCACCCCACAAAATTCCTTGACCCGTAGCCCATAATAGATAATGGGTTACACTAGAGCAAATTGGGCTTATGGATTGTGGGCTTTAGAATTAATAAACTGACCGACCACACATGTTTCATCGCTACCTTCTCAATCCACGGGATACCCTGGCAATCGACCTTCCAGGCGTGAGGCTGGTACGTAATTCAAATGCTTAGTTTTGTTTAGGCTACAAAATAGAGGTCATCTATAATGTTCAAATCACAAGAAGTTTCTATTTCAATCAGTTTCATTTGATTTGGTTTTTTGGACTAACTTCGGATTCTTATTTTCAAGTATTGTATTTCCTCTTTTCATAATTTTGTTGGCAATTCTTTATACTACCCAAAGACATAAATATAATTATGTTTCATATTATTGTATACATGTTTATTAAGTTATATTCTATGATATCTTTAAAAAAGTACAAATTCGTGACAATTTTTAAAAGCACATGGATCATTTTTCTAAGAAGATATAGTCTACATCTTTAGAGAAAAGTACAAATCCATCCTTGGGGTTTACAAATATTAGAATAAAGACTATTTTTTTCACTATTTTGTAGATGTATTTTTTTTTTGAAAGTTGGTATAGTATTAAACACAGACAACAAGCAAACGCTAGTTATAAAAAAAAACAAAATACAATTGTATGATATAGATAATTATATATTTGTTATATCAAACCTACACCAATTTATCCAATTAACATTATAGTTTTCAGACCGTGCTCCTTGATGTGTTGGTAAAAGAATATGTTTTTAATGTTTCATACTTGGTGTTTCAATTGTGTATATATATCAAACACGAGTACTTTGAGCGGTTTTATGATTACAGGTGCTTGGGGCTTAAAAGAATTAATTTGGAGCATTTAAGATGGTGAGAAATCAAGTTACGGTTAAAAGGAAGCAATCGGGGACTCAGAACGACAAATAAGCATCAAGAAAATGCAAAATAATGAGTATGATGTTGAAGCCACCATAAGCTACGGTGGCTCCACCGTCCACCGTAGCTTACGGTGGAGACTGGGACAAAGAGACCGTAAGCAGAAGCTAAGAGCCATAAGGCTCAGGTCTGCCTTAAGCTATGGCAGCCTTGTCGTAAGCTATGGCGGGCCTAACGTAAAGAGGCGGTTTGGTTATTTTTCTCCATATTCAGTTAAACCCTAGAACGATGATTCATCATACCCTATCATCCTTGGGCGAATTTAGAGCCTTCTTTCACCACCATAACACCCTTTAATAACCATAATCATCCATGCTCTCATCCTTCCACTTCATAAAAGAGATTTCAAGATCAAGATGCAAGGCTAAATCACTTGTAAGTTGTAACCATCTTTGAGAGTAGGGTTGTGCTTGTAGCTAGACTTTTGGTATTTTAAACGTCTATTATTGGATTTGGATTTGGATTTGATCAATCATTCGCTTAGTTAACTCTTGATGTTTGTTTGTGCAATTAAACAGTTTTTCGTAATTGAATGCTTTGACGTTTTATCAGTTAATTGATTTGTGGTCATCAACCTTTAGGATTAGGTTCTTAGAGTCAGTAACCCGTTTATCTTTAATCATTAAGCATATTGCATTTATCAAACCTTAAAACTGGTAATTAATTAGGTTATTATTCAGCTAAACCAATGTTCGGATTAAATTCTGACAATCAGTAAGGTCAAAGATTTAGTCTTTTGATTATAGGTGTATTCAAATGAGTTTTACAAATAGGTTTGATCAAATGCTCTAGTTTGCTTCATAACTTGAAACCTGAAAATTAGCTATTTTCTCATTATTGTTTACAACAGTGTTTTCACTTCACAAATCTTTAAAACCGCTTGACATCGTCTGTCCGCTTAGTTTAATAATTAATAAATCATGAGTCTAACTTGCACTTTCCACTGATTCCTTGTGATTTCGACACCTTACTTTCCCTTGCTAGTAAAGGTAACTTATACATATTTTTGATTGACCTTTCGACATCGATCACTCCTACCCAAAGAAAACTCAAAACCTTTATTTCTTCCATTAACATGATCGAGCTTGCGTTGACCCATTAAATGTCTTTTTGTTGATTGCATTCCATTTTTCCGTGGTATTGATCTCTCCCCTTAACACAAGTGCTACTCTGCAAGAATAAACTCATTTATTCATACTTTTCCTCTATTAGGAAACTCAATAGAAAAAAAAACACTCAAAAAGGTAATTGAAGAGATGATGGAGCATGTTAGAATGGGTTGAGATCAAAACCCTCCAAAAAATATTAAAAAAAAATAAAAATATCATAACTCAAAATATTTAAAAAACATGTAAAAAACAAAATGTTTCATTCGTTTACTCACTAAAAAAAATTGACCCGAAACACGTTCTGACCTGGACCCGTTCTGTAACATCCCGAAACTTTCGGGCCAATTTTGCCAACTTTCAAAAGTTAAAGGACCAAATCTATAAAAAATTGATTCTCCAACCCGTCGTGCTACGCGATGGACAAAAATAAAGTCTATCGCACTAAGCTAAGCACTTGGGAGAAAACTGATAAATGGGCGGCGTCGCGCTACCAGATGACCCAATTCGTCTCTCCATCACGATACGCGATAACTATGTTAAATAATCGGAGACATGTGGCACAACGTCACAGGACAGTGTCACCACATGGCAGCACCCGGAGTAACAAACGCGTTGCGCTACACGACGACATAATATTTAAGTTGTTGCGATGCGCGACGGAGTCCAATATTTGCATATAAAATGGGGAGCACGGCTCATTGCAAACTCATTCCTAAAATACCTTTTTATACACACACTTAGTATCGGGAAGCATGCCCGAGTTCAGGAATTCCAAGGATTTGATCCTCGATACGCGATATAAAGCTGAAGTGTTGTCCAATCAACCTTACGCGTTAAACTCCAAGTACTCGTGTAAGGTAGGGGTTCTGCTTAATCTATTTTGTTATATGGCTTAGACCATTGTTGAGTGTATAGACTAACCTTGAAGAAATTAGAAGTATACATAGCTCTCATAATCAAAGGTTATAGTTAGAATAGTGTTTCTTTATGATTAAGAAACATAAAGTTTTACATGCAAGGATATAGTCAAATTAACGTTTCTTCAAGACTAAGAAATGTAAAATTTTATATGCGAATGTTATGGTCAAATTGGCATTTCTTCTTGAAGAAGAAACATAAACAAAACATTTCTTTATGAAGAAGAAACATAAACAAGACGTTTCTTCTTGAAGAAGAAACGTAGCACATAATTGAAAAATAAACATAAAGACTATAGGTCGAAACTGTCACACCCCAACTTAAGGCGAAAATGCCGGGACACGAACTGTTGGTTCACGGCTCACAAGGTACTATAATCCAATTTAAATATGACAATATCTAATTATTTATTTAGTATAAAATTTCAATCAAGTAAAAAAAGTTTAAACAAATTACCAAAATAAAATAGAACACAAATATCTTTTATTTCATTAACTAAGGTCTCTCAAAGTGTTTCTTCACCTTAAGTTCAAACCAAATGATAACATACAAATGCGTACAAAATAATATAGATTTGTCAACATGAGGTTGAGTGAGAAAAGTTACTAGTTTTGATATAATAATAATAATAATAACAATAATATATAAATAAAATGAGCAAAACTGATATTGTGAGTATAAATCAATCAAACCACGAGCAAATAGTTGTGTCAGTTGACCATTGCGTAGCGAATCAGGCTTTGGCTACTATGACAAGCAAATACAAATATGGGTGTCTGTTGACCATTGCCTAGTGAATCGGACTTTGGCTACTAAGACAGCGTGTGATCATACTAACATGCTAGACTGTTGATGGACCTCTCTGAAAAACAATGAAATAAAACAACTAAACAAATAGTAATTAATCATTCAATTGATAATACACAACACTCACTGTTTTCTAGTGCGAATAATATATAATATGTAAATAATGATAAGTACGCAAGTGTCCCCAAAATGATCAAAAGCTGTAAAAAGTGGGAAATGACTTCTCACCTTGACGATTAAGCGAATAAACCGAGAGATAAAATAAACGAGCAAAGTTAACATAACGAGTGTTCTAATCCAACCAGACCTGATACTTATACAAAATAAAATAGAGTCAAAACTGAGAATATAGCTGCTGGAATCAACCAAAACGGATGTATAGAACTCTGGTTATGAGGTTTTCAATAAATAAGCGAGTTGGATCTGAACAGCGAGTCGGGAGTCAGGTTTAGGTCAGTACACTCAAATTTCAAGATAAAACTAAAAGTCTTCTATACTGAAAGCTAGTTCCATACAGAAGTGATAGAAATTGATTGATCAACTTTATTAACCAATATGCCCTTAAAAGGGTCGGAGTCTAATTGGCCCGTTAAATCCCCTCAATCTCAAAAATTGATTGAGGGTTATTGATCATTTAACAACAGAGAACAAATTTACAAAAGACAACTTACCCAGAATGTAAATGGAACAAGGAGACAATCAAGGTCAAAAGGGTCTTGAACACTAAAGTCAAACTAAAGCTTAAATTTCTTGAAGAAACTTGAAGAAACCGACAATGGAGGAGAGGGATTTCGAGTTATGGAGGTGATGGCTGCTGTTTTCAATAGATTTTAAGATTTAAAACATGTTTTGATTAAATACAAACCCCATATATGCTTTATTTAGTTACTAACTCGTTTAAGGAAAACCGAATAATCAATTTTTATGACAAAATCATGTCCAATATCTTAAAGATCACGTATTGAGCATCAATAAAACGACTTGTATAACATTCATTAATTTTCAAACCCGAAACCCGACCCGTTTAAAATGTTTGATGTAATTCGAACTTTCAGTTATTATTAAAGACGGTTAATTTATTGAATATGATCATTATGTTGTATATGATTATCATGATGTTTTATTAATATTGTTATCTCAAGCATTAATTTAATTCAAGTTCAATTCAATTTATTTATGTTTTGATTACATTTCAACTATTATTATTTTTATTAATTATGATTAATTACATATTTTTAATGACATTCAACTATATTTATTTATTTATTTATTTTGACAAATTCCATGACTTTTGCCCATAATACTTGTCTTTTGACTTGGTTTAGGAGATCTTTAATTCACATAGACTATATAATGTATAACATCTTTACCTTTCATCAATTCTTGGTCAAACCATTTAATTTCAACATTAACTTTTGCTTAAGACTAGTCTTTTGACTAGTTCTTGAAGTTAATTCTTTTTGCCTTGCTATTAACGATTTTATGGCTATATAAACATACCACCATCTATTATTTCCCTTTCCCAACTCATTTCTCACTCAAAGTCTATATTGCTCTCTAGCTTGTTGCATTAGTGTTAAAGTCCAAGTTCGACCAAGAAAGTCAAACCGTTCAAGTTCTTCTTTTTCTTTGTTATTCCATCCTCGGGTAATTTATTTTATGTACAACACATCATGTTGTCACCTTATGTCGACATTCATGGTTATGTTTCACTACCGCTTGTCGGCTCGTTTAATGTTCGGTTATAAAAGTTTTATGTTAAAAAAAACTAACATTTGCAAAACTAATAAAACCAAACTAAACCTTTCCAACATGTCATTTCAGCTTATCATTTCAAGTATGTTAGACACAAACCCGACTCAAAACCGAGTTCATGTCCGACCAAAAATGAACCACTCGATTAACTTGCTTGCTTAAATAATAACCAGTTCGGCAACAAACCGAACTCATTAATATTAACTCATAAAATTATAACCTCTATTTTCCCAAAAACCAAAATAAATTGACTAAAAGTATATTTTTAACAAACTTTTTATTTATGAATTTATAAACCGAACATGTCGGCCATTTTTTTCTTATCTTTCCTCAAACTCATTTTGACCATAGTTATTTTCTTATCTAAGGTTGCTTGTTGACCGAACTTTTTCGGTTCACTCGCTTAAGACATCTTCGCTTACTTTCTTTTTTTCCCGCTATTTAACATGTGAGTTTTCATAACCCCTTTTTACTTTTACACGTTTTGGGGTGTAGCACGTTCCAAACTTTGTTTCATGTTTCAAACTAAAATTCACATGCGTGTCTTGTATGTATTTGTTTCGCATCATATTGCTTGTAAATTATGTGATTATGTCTATTTGCTTATTATTTTGTTGGTGGAGACTCATACACATACTCAAAGTGGAGGGTCTGACGGGACGTACCTGCGCCGTCCATTGTTAATAAATGGTGGTATTATTATCATATTCTATACTCCAAGTAGCGTGGCGAACGGGGGTTCCTTAGTAGATTTGACTTATGTCAAGCGAATGGGAATATCATGTATTTACGTTTCTTTTACAATATGATTGAGACGATACATCTTGACTTGTGAATTTTACACTTTTCGTATTATATATATGCAAAACTTATGAATTCTCACCAACATTATTGTTGACAAAATATATTACTTTAAACGTGCGGCATGTTAAAGTTTAAGGATTGAAGACTAGATTAGTTGGACCATTAGGTTATTAGAAACATATCATAATGAAATTTCAAAGTTATTGTATTGTGTATTTGTGATGTAATGAAATGAAATGAATATAATTATTGTCACTTTAATAACGTTACGAGCTTATGAATGATCTGTACGTTACACCCGAGCGTATTTCGCTTAAAGCCGGGGTGTTACAAATTAGTATCAAAGCCGTAACTATAAGATAGGTTGTTAGAAGTATCGGCCAAGTATAGTTATAGTTTATTTTAAGGCCCAAACTGTATGTATACTCTATGTGCTATGTACCCGCACTTACAAGTTCATTCATTTGCTTTTATTTATATTTATAATATTTCATAACGTCGCATGCACACATGTTCACACACAAACTCCAAGGCTTAGGCCTAAAACGAAGATTTTCAAAAACTTTCAAATCGATTTTTTACTTGGGTTTTTTTTCGATATTTCTTCCTCATAAAAAGGTTCTACGTGACCATGTCCCCTTTGTGATAAGGATATGGTTGCACTCTTAGGATGTCACACAATTCATGGTGATTCATGCGACTGTATGACTCCGACCCTCAATGTTTTACAATGTGTGTTAACTAAAAGTCTGACAAGTTGTGGTGATATATGAATACCCAGCTTTTGGGTCGATTTGATTTCGCATTTTGATTTATGTGTTTTAACTAAAAGTCTGACAAGTCGTCGTGATACACGAATAACCAGTTTTTGGTTCGATTTGATTACGTTTTTTTTACAAGATATGATAATTCATGCTCAATTGTTTATATTGCGGTTTCGAAAAGTCATTGGGTTATGCGAATAGTCGAGTTTTAATTCATTTTTCTGTGTTTATATATTCAAAGAAATTTCTAAAATTTATGCTATTACGCGAATTGTTAAGTTTCAACCCGTTTTCTTTATTTATAAATTCTATTATTATAATTTAAAAATTCGAAAGGTCATGGTGATACATGAATTGTCGAGTTTCAATTCGTTTTCTTTATTTGTATATTCAATTACTGTTTTGTGTTTAGAATTGAAAATACGAAAAGTCACGGTGACACATGAATAGTCGATTTTCAATTTGTTTTCGTTATATAATTCATTTATTATCACGGTTTTAATTGAAAATTCGAAAACTTATGAACACTCGATTTTCAATTCGATTTCTCTACATATATTAAGTTTATGTTAAATTCATATTTTATTTAAAAAGTTGACATATCTTTCATATGTTATTTAAAAAGAAATTTTTACGAGATTATTATTGAAACGCGAAAACTCATGATGGCTCATGAGCATTTCAATTTCGATTTCGAATTTTGTTTCATGTGATTATTTCTTTATTTATAATTTATATAGATGGATTCCGAATTTAGGAATCTTTCAAGAAATATTTCTTTTGGTTATTAAACAAATTTCATATTTATGATTCATGTCATATGAAACCTTCATGCTTCACGACATGTCTTCTCGTTCTCTCAAAACTCGACCCACAAAACGACAAACCAAATCATCAAGCAAATGACCATCGCAATCCCGACCATGATTTCCATTAACCACAACCACAAGAGCAAACACCAAATCTATGCTCTAACCAATCCAGAACCCAAGATACCCAAGCACACCCGCTATGCTAAGGAAGGGCTAACTTATTTTCGTCATGCAATACCTTAAGCCGCATTCCATAACCAGTTGAAGCTTACACGTAGCCTTGCACCAATACGTAGTCCCATCATACTTGTCAAACATATCTATTAAAAAAATAATGCATAATTTTTGGCATTTATTTATTTATTTTCTTCTTCTTCTTCTTATTATTATTATTATTATTATTATTATTAATATTATTATTATTATTATTATTTTATGAACACCTTATCCTGTAATTTCAAATCCTCGATTATTTTAGAATAGTTATGTAATAAGTATATAATTAAGTTGATTTTCTTCAAAAGGACTTTAAGTCAAACCAAAAGGTTTATTATTATTATTATTATTATTATTATTATTATTATTATTAAGTATACATATATATTTTCAATGTTAAATAAATCTTTAAAAAAAATCTTATGTTTCAAATAAGTTCTAAGCCTTAGTTGGTTATTATACTACCACTATTATATTTCTACCTTCAAATAATCATTTTATCTTGCGATCATCTATAAAGTTTACATAGGATGCCACCCAAAAGAAAACATTTTACATCAAAAGTTTTATAAATTTTCTCAAGCGTTAGTGCTAATTTAGGACTTTCATTCATTATTAAAAAAATTGAGTTATAAAAGCATCAGGTTTTTGTAACTGATTTTCACAAACTAAAATGAATTTCGAAAATCATTTTTTCCTCTCCCACGTTTTTGTCAACGCCAATAATTTCGGTTAAGAAATCATGGCACCACCTGTAACACCCTGTAACCGCAGCGGAAACGTAAACGGGATGCAACAGACACATCTGATATCAACAGCATTGCTTATAAAGAAAACACCACTACATTAATTCACATCATATTACATTGTTCCGAGTTTAGTTCCCGTCTAAGCGATAGCACATAAGTTTTACCAACATTACATTATCATATTTAATACAAAACGATCACTAAACTTCCACAAACAGCACGCATCATCAAGCATGTAGCACTTACTCCAGTTTGGGAGTACCTAGAAAGCATGTAAAGAAAACGGGTCAACTACGAATAGTTGGTGAGTTTCACTAATTTAAATAAACAGTGATAAATCATTATGATAATCATATATTAGAGACATCTGGGGACACTGTTAACCTAGTACTGTACCCATTCCGGGGGCAATGTTAACCCAGAAACACTTCTAGAGGCATCTGGGGACACTGTTAACCCAGTACTGTACCCATTCCGGGGGCAATGTTAACCCAGAAACACTTCCAGGGACATCTGGGGACACTGTTAACCCAGTAATGTACCCATTCCATACGATTCCCGTACAATCAAATATTTATAAATACACGCAAATCCATGCGTTCAGTATGTACTTAAACATTTTATTAGCAACATGCTTCCGCCCCGGGAAAATATTTGAAAACAATTCAGAAAAAGGGGCTCGTGAAACTCACCTTATCGTAGGCAATTTAGTAATACAATACTCCAGCTACTAGTCCAAATCTGTAATACGATCCCTAAGTTCGTTACTATACAATCACTATTAACATAACTTTAACCGTGTTAACCGGTACATCTGGGGACACAGTTAACCCAGTACTGTACCCGTTCTGGGGGCAATGTTAACCCAAAAACACTTCACCGGACTCAGATTGTGATATCGTTTAGAGTTCACTAGTCAGATTTACTATTAGGGGGTGTTTGTTTTTTCTTCAAACATCTTCAAGGGAGCTTATGTCTGCAGGCGCGCAGACGTCACCCTTGAAGACTGTTTGTTTTTTTTTTAAACAGATCTGAACACATCTTATTTCCTCTTCAAAAATAAGACATGATCTCATTCTTATAACATCTTCACAAAACCCTACTCCCTCATATACGCACACAACATCAGACGGCGCTCCTCCTCCTCCTCCTCCTCCGATCATTTTTCCGGTGACCTCCCTCTTCTCCTCCGACCAGGTACCTCCCTCTTCTCCTCCGACCAGCCCCTCCCATGGTGTTGATTGAAAAACAAAACCCTAAACTGAGAGATAATCAGGGCTATGTATATGTATAGTGTGGTTTTGTGGCGCACAATTGAAAAACCCTAAACACACACGCAACACCATCAAAATCAAACAAGGGGGGTCGGGTTTAGGTTCAAATACGAAACTAGCATCTGTTGATTCATATTTGTTTGTTGGATTTTTATTTATTCGATTGCTTTTGTTCAGGCAAGTTTGTTATGTTGTTTTTTGAGCTATTTTGTGCTGTTTATTAGAGCAGTTTTGCTGCATGTTTTGTGCAGTTTTTTGAGCTGTTTTGTGTTGTTTATTAGAGCAGTTTGTCTTGTATGTTATGTGTGATTTAATTCTAGATGGAAACTAATGATGGTCGACAACATCTTCAGTTTATGCAGACAGTATCAGCTTATAAAAACAAACAGTCTTATATTTTCAGCTTGCAGATCTTCAGACCACATCTTCAGTTGCAGACATGAAAACAGATGAAATCAGCTTGCAGACAGTTTATGTCTGCAAAAACAAACAGCACCTTAGTCATTTTTCCTGTTTTGCGTGCCTAGCACGGTTATACATTTTTATGTTTCAAAAATGAGTTTGGTCACACACGACCCGAAAATAGTTGTTAATTGATAATTTAACTAAATTTGTGAAATTAGGGCTCGGTTTAGACGCCCCGATTGGCCGCGGGACCCGTTTCCGTTTTTAGCGTACCGGAAACTGTTAAAAATTACTCAAATCATCCGAATTATTTTCGGATGATTCATTTTTACTTGTTTAACTCAATTATATGAAAATAGTTCATTTTTAGGGTTTTTATACATCAGTCAGCTCGCTTATGCGAACTTTACCGGTTTACGCGTTTTAAGCTTTAAAAGTTTGTTTTAGCACAAATAATTATCCGTTTAGTCTCGGATCTTGAAATTTTGCACAAATCACTTTTTGACAGTGGGGAATTTTATAAAAATATTTCCAGAATTAATTTTTATATTTAACATTTATTTATCTATTTTTAAACACCATTTAAACACTAAATATGTCGTAAATACCAAACGATTTTAGAAAAATCCCAAATTTTTTCTGGATGACCCCTGCCATCTCCATAGTCCCCTGTAATTTTTCCAGAACCAAAATCCCTTTTTAAATGCCGTTTTCACTAAAACCGAGCTAGAAAACCCTAGAACTCGTTTAACCGAAAAGCCTACTTAGACTTCTCCAAATGATCTCAAATTTGTGTGTGACTTATACATGTTATAAAAAGCTTATCTGAAATTTTCCAGAATTTTTCATGATATTTAACTATTTTTCACCATTTTTGGCCAAAACCAAGCATTAAATTCACCAAATATTCATCTTTTGTCCAAAAATTACCAAAAATTCACAGAACTCATGTTTTCATATATCTAACACCTCTGTAAAATTTCATGACCTAACTCTACCCGTATCACAATCTGTCCAAAAATACAAACATCACACAAAACCGAACTACCTTGTGTTTCTAGCTTCAAACCGCAAGAATCTCGCTTTCTAGCCCTTGCTAGCAACTAGATACAACACCTACAAGCACAATAACACCACACCAAGCAAGTTACACCCACAATCAAGCCATTTCTTTCATGGTTTCGGTTATGATATAAAAACAACGATTTAACCGTAAAAATTCGTTTTTGGTTCGTTTAACTCCTTTCTTGGACCAAGATCCCTTGTATAACCCGTATACATCACTTGATCGTGCAAGAATCGGTTCCATCTCGGGTTTTCACCCTTTTTCACTTGGAAACCTCATTTCCTTGCAAGAACACTCAAGAAACGAACTTAAACACGTACATAACAGGATTTTACCTCAGTTTTTCTTGTTAAAAAGCTTGGTTTTTGGTTCTTGATCTTGAGAGAATATGAGTATTGTTGAATTGTGTTGTGAAAAAAGAAAATGAAATGTTGTTTGGGTGAGGGGGGTCCGATCGGACCAAATAGATGGGTGGGGTGGGACCCACAACTTCATTTGTGGCCACATATTCAGATTCTCGTAATCCGGATAATGTTTTGGATAATCTGGTTCAGTTCGTTTTTCGATTAAACGTTTAATTCGGCTTAAAACGAGGCTAAAACGATCGTTTTTCGGCTTAAAAATGAAATTTATATAAAACCGATATAAAAAACTTAAACCATGACATTTATTAACTTAAAACATCATATTATTAATAATTGTGCATCTTTTTCGGCTTGATCGATCGTCTCTTGCTCGGTTTGGTATTAAAGGTTTCGTTTAACGTACCGACGTATCATTAAATCGAAATCCTTTTTCTGTGCTTTAATTCACTTATCCCGAAGCTTTAATACTTCGTAAACATCACTAAATATTATATATTTCGTCTATAATGCAATCCCCGATCGTTCGGGCTTCAATAACCGTTAATCGGTTAATCGTATTTCCAATACGATTTACTGTATAATCGAGTATAATTCGTACTATGAATCATACATACTCGTATAAACGATCATAATTCACATATTCATTATTAAATAACACATAAATAGTATACACCGGTTAGGGTATACCTGATTTTGCCGGAATTGTTACACCACCCACCCTAGCCTTCATACCGCAGACCCACCTACATTCGAGAAGACAAGCATCGCAAACTCCACTTTGTTTTCCTTCCTTCCTCTTCTTGTATTTTTTTTATGTTTTTTTATATAATTCTATTTGGATATAATCGAAATAATTCTATTCATTTAATTTCTTCAAAGGTTGTTATGAAATTTATATTTGATTTTGGTTATTTATTGATTGTTGAGCTATTTTCGTTCATATTACTCTCAAGCACGAAACACACAAAATACTGAATCATCCATAATACATAATCGCATTGTTGAATTTGTTTACTTTTTGTTATCTCAATTTCGCGATCTATGACCGATTTCCTATAAACATAATCATTTAGTGGAAATTGGGACTATGAACATGGTTGTTTACATTGTTATCTAATAGAAACCGTATTCTTACATTAACTATCTATGACCAGAGATCTCTAAATGTTTTCTTAAAACGAGGCTATGTTTATAGCTATCTAATAGAAGTCACGTGTACATGTTAAGTTTATAATTATTTTTTTACACGAATTGTTTTGGTTATTTGTTTGGTTCTCTTTTCGCTAAATGTTTAATCGAAACATCTTGTTATTCTTGATCTCAACGTTTCATCATTTTGAGGTCAATGTTTTTCTTTGATCTCGAATTTTCAATTATTTACTTTGCTATTCTTAATCTCAATGTTGCCTTTATTCACATTGATATTTTATTTATTTATTTTTTTTATTAGCGTGTCATTATAGACTACAAAAACGTAATCTATTTTGATATTTTGACATCAAAGTTTCGTCTATCTATTTTATTCTCGAACCCCAATAATTTATCGACTCACGTGTTTATATTTTTATTAGCTTAATGTTACATCTATTTACCCTTTTATTCTCAATCCCAATACTTCATTTATTTACTGCGATGTTCATGACCTTAACGTTTTCACTTATCATTCTCATTATTTTGTGTTACTCTGGAATTTCGTTTATATCATTTTAACCTCAATAACATCGTTTATTTTGTTTTAACGTCAATAGTTTCGTTTATATCGTTTATGCCAATTTAACTTCAATGGTTTCGTTTATTTCGTTTTAAACCTAAATAACATCATGCATGTTGTTTAAACTTCAAAAGTTTTATTTATTTATTTTGACATAATATTTTCGCGTTATCCTTAACCTCAAGGGTTCGCTTATATATTTTTGTTAGTTTTGATCCTTTTAGTTAATTGTTCTTGATTTCCCAACTTTCATATAAGATTTTATTTTATTTACTAAAACCCATAAAATGGTAAGGATTATGTGGACCATCCGACGATAAAGGTAATTACGGGTCGACACGTAATTATCAAAGTCCTCGCATGTAAAACATAATAAGTATGGTTGTGTGGAATAACTCGAAACTTAGAATGATTTTGAGAAACAGGACAAATGTAGTATGATAAGGGCACGGTGGATACGCGCTGGTACATCCTATATATAAGTGTCCTTGCCATATTCCCATTTCGGGTCATTCAAAGAACGACGTTCTTGTTTTTTATTTAATTATGTGTATATGATAGTTAAAACTTTTAACAACACTATGCATTAGTTATTTTCTTTTAAAAATTTATTTTTATTTTAATTTCAGGACGAAATTTCTAAAAGCTGTGTGATGAGTGGGTTAATTGGTATGTTTATAATGCTTTATATCATTTGTTTTAACTATTTTATTATATCGAATGTGATGACTTGGTTTAGTTTTGTAATTATAGGTAATGGAGCTTAAAAGATGCAAATTTGTTGATCATCACATTGATAAATGTTACCGTCAACGAGTCAAAGTTCAAGACGTTTCTATGGATCATTATTACTTTACTCTTTAAGTAAATTGAGAAAGAAAAGAAGAATTAAAAGAATGAATAAAATAAGTTAATATATATGTGTCAGTACATTCACGAAATGGATATATAATTCATTTATAATGCACAAGGAAATATTTGGAAAAGAAGTCAACGTAGACCACAACGAAAGGAGAGCATAAGCCCATCATTATTTTTATACCAACCTACACAAAGGCCCGTAGGGATTTTGGTGGAACAAAAAGGGTTAGGCTGGTATGAGATGGCAGGAGGATTCTTTTTTAAAATCGACAGTTACATGATCAAGAAAAGCTAAAGAAAATTAATTTCTTTGGGGGGTTATTGACTCACAGAAATTAAAAAGAAAGACAACAGTTACGAAGGGGAGGAGAGGAAGTTTAAAAAGAAGCTTTTTACACCATTAGAGGGAAGGAAGTTTTGGAGGTTCAAGACCATTGGAGATCACCATTCTTGAAGAGAGCAAAACAAAAGTGAAGATGGTCTCCACAATCATGAGCGGCTAATCCATCCGTAATCATTTCCGGGTGTAGGGTTTTGTAAGTTTTAGGGGTTTTCACATTCATAATTTGAGACAATATTTTATGCAATTACTTGGTTTGAAAGACATGAATTAAGTAATATTTTATTATTATGAACTTGCGTTGTTAAGATTTCCTTGCGTCATTGACTTCGTAAGATGATAATTGCTATGATACTTTATTTGTGTTCAAGGTTGTGAATGTTCTTAATCTATATTGCATATATTTGTCCATAATTCATATTGTGAAGGTTTTTCTTGCCCCATTTACTTGTGATAGACGAATATTGATGCCTTTGGTTATGAATTATTTGCTACCTAAATAACCATTGTGATTACTTGAGCTCATTTTTATAGTGTGTGTAACCCGAATTGCTTATAAAATTTGAAACCCGGGTTTGATTCTTTTCACAATCATTGTTTACAATTCAATTATATTTCTTGAAAATTGTTACTTTTTTTCATTAAAACTAAAAAATAATTATTTTAAATCTAAATCATATTTGGTTTGTACGACTACTCAAAATAGCTTAATAATTATTAATCGATTAAATTTAGATCACTGACCACAAACTCTTCGTGGTTCGACACCCTTCTTACCCTAACTAGTTAAGGTGATTAGGAACACATTTTCTCTATCTTTGACCGGTCCGACGACGACCGATCATTGTAAATCCTGTAACATTCGTTAATTTTCAAACCCGAAACTCGACCCGTTTAAAATGTTTAATGTAATTCGGACTTTCAGTTATTATTAAAGACGGTTAATTTATTAAATATAATCATTATGTTGTTTATATTTATCATGATGTTTTATTAATATTGTTATCTCAAGCATTAATTTAATTCAAAGTCAATTCAATTCATTTATGTTTTGATTACATTTCAACTATTATTATTTTTATTAATTATGATTAGTTGCATACTTTTAATGACATTCAACTATATTTATTTATTTTGACCAATTCCATGACTTTTGCCCATAAGACTTGTCTTTTGACTTGGTTTAGGAGATCTTTAATTCACATAGACTATATAATTTATAACATCTTTACCTTTCATCAATTCTTGGTCAGACCATTTAATTTCATCATTAACTTTTCCTTAAGACTAGCCTTTTGACTAGTTCTTGAAGTTAATTCTTTTTGCCTTGCTATTAACGATTTCATGGCTATATAAACATACATCCATATTATTCCCCTTGCCCAACTCATTTCTCACTCAAAGTCTATATTGCTCTCTAGCTTGTTGCATTAGTGTTAAAGTCCAAGTTTGACCAAGAAAGTCAAACCGTTCAAGTTCTTCTTTTTCTTTGTTATTCCATCCTCGGGTAATTTATTTTATGTACACATCATGTTGTCACCTTATGTCGATAGTCATGATTATGTTTCACTACCGCTTGTCGGCTCGTTTAATGTTCGGTTATAAAAGTTTTATGTTAAAAAAAACTAACCTTTGCAAAACTAATAAAACCAAACAAAACATTTCCAACATGTCATTTCATCTTATCATTTCAAATATGTTAGACATAAACCCGACTCAAAACCGAGTTCATGTCTGACCAAAAATAAACCACTCGATTAACTTGCTTGCTTAAATAATAATCGGTTCGGCAACAAACCAAACTCATTAAAATTAACTCATAAATATTATAATCTCTATTTTCCCAAAAACCAAAATAAATTAACTAAAAGTATATTTTTAACAAACTTTTTATTCACGAACTTATAAACCGAACATGTCGGCCATTTTTTTTCTTATCTTTCCTCAAACTCATTTTGACCATAGTTATTTTCTTATCTAAGGTTGCTCGTTGACCGAACTTTGTCGGTTCACTCGCTTAAGACATCTTCGCTTACTTTCTTTTTTTCCCGCTATTTAACATGTGAGTTTTCATAACCCCTTTTTACTTTTACACGTTTTGGGGTGTAGCACGTTCCAAACTTTGTTTCATGTTTCAAACTAAAATTCACATGCGTGTCTTGTATGTATTTGTTTCGCATCATATTGCTTGTAAATTATGTGATTTTGTCTATTTGCTTATTATTTTGTTGGTGGAGACTCATACACATACTCAAAGTGGGAGGGTCTGACGGGACGTACCTGCGCCGTCCATTGTTAATAAATAGCGGTATCATTATCATATTCTATACTCCAAGTAGCGTGGCGAACGGGGGTTCCTTAGTAGATTTGACTTATGTCAAGCGAATGGGAATATCATGTATTTACGTTTCTTTTACAATATGATTGAGACGATACATCTTGACTTGTGAATTTTACACTTTTCGTATTATATATATGCAAAACTTATAAATTCTCACCAACATTATTGTTGACAAAATATATTACTTTAAACGTGCTGCATGTTAAAGTTTAAGGATTGAAGACTAGATTAGTTGGACCATTAGGTTATTAGAAACATATCATAATGAAATTTCAAAGTTATTGTATTGTGTATTTAAGATGTAGTGAAATGAAATGAATATAATTATTGTCACTTTAATAGCGTTACGAGCTTATGAATGATCTGTACGTTACACCCGGGTGTATTCCGCTTAAACCCGGGGTGTTACAACTTGGGCTATTTTAAAACATTAATTGACATATCTTGGAGCTTAAGTTTCGTTAATTTAGTTGAAAATATGAAAGATTTGGCAAAATTAGTCCCAGTACTTCCATAAACGCGATTTTTAGCATTTTAAGCAATTTTGAAAGTTGTTAACGACTATTTGGCATAATTAAAAGTTATGAAATTATAAAATAAGTTAAACCAAGTTAAATACTAATAAATATAAGTTTTAAATAGTTTGAAAGATCCGAATTGCATTCCCGAATCGGTTTAAACATAAACGAATACAAATACGAAAAATCCGAGATGTTACAAAAATGTTTTATTCAACAAATAATTTGTTAAGGTTAAAGCTATGCAAAACAAACTAAAGGTCTGAAACTAGATTATATCTTGATATTTATACAAAGTTATTCTCGTAACTACAAGTTTGAGATAACGTGCACGAAACATAAATCAATGAGACACGTTGATCATAATAAAGGTGAATATGCTTAAACTTTTACAGCTCTTTAAACAAGTCATATGAACAAATGTTTACATGGGATTATGAATCCCTAAAACTTTATTAACAAAGGTAGTTGCTGACTCTTAAGCTATCGTATACGTTTGTCTGGATCCTTACATATGTGGTCAGTCAGTGGGCATACCGCACCACACCTGGTTATTCCTTCGCCATGACGGGATGGATCTAAGTAATATTCGAGTGGCGGAATGGTCTTGTGTATATGGGTAGCTGCTAAGTACTTGAACGTTGCGGTGTTTGATGAGCAGTTTCGAGCCGAGCTTGATTTTATAACAGTATTTCAGAACCTGATTGTTTTCTTTGCCATGATGGGTCGGGAATAACTAAGTAAATAGAATGTTTTAGAGTCAATGTGTTCACTAACACATAGCTGACGTATCCCCCCCCCCATTTCAGGAAAAACAAGTTAAGCGGTAGTATTAGTAGTAGGGAATTAGAGTCACTTATGGAATTAGATGTTAGCTATATGAAGATGACCCAGTTTTAAAATGTTTATAATCAGATGTAACATTTTTGTAAATCAAACACTCAGGTATTTAATATCCGAAAAGTTTCAGTATAAATAAATATTATCAGCGACAAGCGACAGCGGTGAGGTCAATGTGACACCCCGACTTAGGGCCTAGGCATATGACCCATAGTTGGTACCTATTTTGTAAATATAACAGAGTTGCGGGTTATTTAACGGAAGACTTTGGTTATAATAAAATATTCATTTATTTTGAAAACTTCTCAGATAATAAATATCAAGGTGTTTGATTTACAATCCTTGTTTGATCTTATTTGTAATATTTTAATAATTGAAAATTAAGCCATCTCCATGTAGCGGGCATTTATTCCATGAATGACTCTAATTTCTTGCTATCTGTGCTACATATGCTTCCTTGAAATGTGAGGAAAAATACGTCAGCGATATGCTGGTGAATCGTTGATTCTAAAACATTTATAAATCTTTGACTTAACAAGATAGTTTTCTTGAACATACTCAGCAGAAACGTCTCTTATTTCTGGGACTTGTGCCACTTGCCATACACACGCAATTATGGTTCTCCGGGTGCTGATGCCCATTGGAGAACTTTGGTTATGACTGTTAGTCTGCGGCCACATAGCCTTGATTGATAGGCTAGACATATGTTTAGATCCAGACATATGTGTACTCGATTTGAGTTGCTTTTAATTTTTACCTTGTGAATTAGGGATCACGTAATCCCTTAAATTTAGATATCACGTAATCTCATATAACATTTGTCTGACTTATTAAGGTAAACAACTTGTTTATCTTGATGACTGGTTGTAAAAGGTTTAACGTATTCACTTATGACTGTCCTTTCTGAATGATGTGGTGACCTCGTTTGAAAACTTTTATGAATGAATGATGATTAACCTATAATAAAATAGGTTTATATAAATATCTGGATCGTCTCTTGATCCAGCTACAGACCTTTAGTCTGGTTTTGATAGCTTTAAACCTTGAATGATCATTTGTTTGAATAAAATATTAAAACACGTAGTCTTTCCATTTATTTACCAATCATGTGTTGAGTTTCTTCTTCATAAAGAAACATTTGTTTACGTTTCTTCTTCAAGAAGAAACATTAACTGACTATAACCTTTGTATGAAAAATCTTATGTTTCTTAATCATGAAGAAACATTAATTTTAACTATATCCCTTGCATATAATGTTTCTTAATTGTGAAGAAACTATATTTGATTTATCCTCTTGTATGTAAAAGCTTATGTTTCTTAGTCATAAAGAAACATTATTTTAGCTATAACCTTTGTATACATAAAACTTATGTAAACATAATTATGATCAAGGTTTGGGCTATACCCCTAACTATGGTCCAAGTCATACAATATATTAATAAAATAATAACTTACGCGAAACTCCTACCTCACACGGGTATTCGGATTTCATATGCTTAAGCTTGTACGAGCAACACTTCTACTCTCTATCACGTATTGAGGCTTAAACTGTTGGATCCTTGGGGCTTGGCACGTACTACGAGGTCCGGCACGCAAAACGAGGCTCAACGTGATGGTGTTTCGGTGTAAAATGGAATGCGCCATGAACCTTTCTATTTATAGTCATTTTTAGGTTGCTTCGAGTAGCGCGAAGGAAAAGTATTTAAGTTGTTCGCGTCGCGCAAACCGACTTAAAGTTTGCTGAGTCACCAGCGAGTTTGCCACGTATCCACATGTGTCGTACATGCATTATTGTTCCTTTGCGTAGCGCGAAACCATTCTATGTCGGTTTATGTACTTTGTATTTCGTGTATTGCGAAGACTTCATTCCTGATCCGTTCGTGTAGCGCGAAGGATCAAAATTAATATTTTCACTTTTAGTCCTTGTACTTTCAAAAAATACTAAAGCGGTTCTCATGTGGCTCGAGGCGATGCGAGCGTGCGAAGTGCAAAGTGCGCCATCAAAGCGTCACATTGCGCCTATCACCTGAGCCCGTGCCCGTCAGGTGCTTCGTACCCTCCGCTATGATTACCGGGTGTATCTTGGCATATAAAATATTACTATGGAAATTTTCTTTCTTATAAAGAGCTTCCAAGTTTTATCATTTTCCAATGTGGGAGGAAACTTTTCTTTCCTATTTATATTATGTGGAATGCTTCCACTTTCTTTCCTCTTTCCATGTAGGATGAACTTTCTTCATTTCCATGTGGGATGAATCTATTTTTCTTATTTCTTCAATATGGATGTTTTCACCTCCATATTTTATTTTCTATTTATTTTGAAGAAATTTTAAATCCCTAATCTTTCAAAGTTGACATCTTTGGCCCTAAACTAATATGCAATTTTTTGGGATGTTACAGTCGATTAGTATCGACGAAGACAGGAACTAGTGTTATCAGCAAGATGAAGGTCGAACCAGCACCACTACCGACGAGATGAAATTATGAAAGTAGAACCAGTTGTCGGCGATGCGGAAGAAACGAAGGTCGAAGATGAAGGGTAGTATGATAGCGCGCGTGAATGACTGGATAGTTGGATGGGTGATGTTAGGGTTTGCAAGTCGCAACTGGTTATTCTGTTTAATGTTTTAAATACAATAAATAATTAGAAAACCAAAATTTAAATTTTCGGATATTGGATATTTGAAATATCCAAAAATTTTCTAAATCACTATCCAAATCTGAAAATGCGGATATCCATATATCAGATATCCGGATTTTTAGATAATTTGGATTCGAATTTTTTTAAACACCCTTAATTATGACCAAAATAAGTTGTATGAGTCACAGTTGTCAGTCCTAGTTATAACAGACAAATATTAGACAAAATAGCAAAAAACGTCCTTTATGTTTGAACGTTTTTTCAATAGACGTCCTTTAGCAAAAAAATGGCAGAAAGCATACTGTATGTTTCAAATTTCTTTAACGCTACATCCTTTAACCCTAACCCAGTTAATTTTTCTCTTTAAATATGGTCATGTGCAAGGCACATGAGGGTAGTTTAGTAAATTTACATATTTATTTAATAATTAATGCTTCAATTTTACAAAAAAATTAAGTTAAAATAAAATATGTTATATATCACCTATACACCTCTTCAACCCAGCCCTAGACCTGCCGCTAGCCACAATCATCAATACCACGATCTCTGGTCATTTTCTCCGGTGGAACTATTTATGAATCGAGTATCACCTATAACTAGCACCACCACCACCCCCACCAAGAAACACCTCAACACCTCACTCCACGACGACATCAGCCCCTCAATTCAAACCCAAAAAACCCTCGTTTTTGATGACCAACTAGATCTAGACTCCGACCCCCCTCCTCGAAGTCTTTTCCCACAGCTCCAACCACGATTCTAAAAAACCATGGTCATCATAACCATCTTCGGCCACCACCACAGCCATGTTTGGTTCATCGTTCAAAATTCCAATCCCTTATTCATTCTCAAAACTTTCAATTCAAACGAAACCCTAGTTCTAGAAATTCGGTTTGGTCTTCTTTGATTAGCCCTTGATTGCCATAGTTCACCAAAATCGGATCTTGGATTGGTTAGACTCTCAATGCCCTCTTCGGTCTGTTCCAGTTGTGTGGGTAGTTTAGGAACGATGATGGGGGTTGAGGTTTATCGGCTATGGAACAATGGTGGTGGAGGATGTTGAACGGTGAGATGGATGTTGAACGGCGGTGGAGGATATTTTAATTCCAGACAGTGAGAGAAGAGTGATGAGGATGGTGGAGGATATTTCAACTCCAGACAGTGAGAGAAGAGTAGCAAGATGGATGTTGAACGGCGATGGGGGTTGAGGTTTAACGGCTATGGAACGACAGTGGTGGAGGACTGGAGGTAGGTAGTGGAATTTGAAACTGATGGGGTTGAGGTGGGTGTTGAAGAAGACAATGTGTACAGGTGGGATCATATTAATATATTATTTTTTCTAAATTTTCTTGGTTAATAATTATGTATATTTACGAAACTACACTTATATTCCTTGCACATGACCATATTTAACGAGAAAAGTTAACTGGGTTAGGGTCAAAGGACGTAACGTGAAAGGAATTTGAAACATATAGTATGTTTTCTGCCATTTCTTTCGACGCCTATTTAACAAATATCCAAACATAAATAAAGTATTTTGCTATTTTGTCTAAATATTCCGAAAATGAATTATACCTATAGCTTAAACACTATATCTCAATTTCCATCCCTTACAATTGACAACCTCAGTCTCAGATTACATACTCCGGGAACACCTTCCTCCGCCCACCAACAATGACGGAGGAAGAAGAAAACCAACAACCAAAACATAATAATATTTTATCCCCAAACACATTCATTGCTTGGGAAAGAATCCACCTTCCTTCACTTCCCACCCAATCTCCACTCATATCATTACCCGATCCAACTTCCGGCGAACCAACATGGTCAACCACCACCACCGTCGTATTCCCTCCGACGAACCACGAAGGCCTTAACCTTCACCAACAGTTCGATGTCCCGGAGACCCATGTCGAACCAGCCAAAGTCAAACCCTCACCACCGGTTGTTAGATTGAAACCGCCGGAAATTGGGTTTTCGGTGAAGTGGTGGTTTTTGCGGTTCAAGTTAACCGGAATCCTCTCGGGGGGTTTGGGTTTACTTCGGTCGATTAATTTCCGGTTGGTTGGGTCGACTTTGGTGGTAATACTGTGGTACTTCAGGTTCCGGCGCCGGCGGCAGCGGCGGCGGTCACGTGTGGAGGCTGTGGATGAGCTTCTTGGTGTTATTAAGGAGAAAGATGAGGTTTGATTTTTTGGTTTTTCAACTGGTTTATTGATTGCACACCAAGTGTTTGATAAAATGTCTAGTAGAAATAATAGCATTTTACTCGGTTATTATGCGCTTTAAACCGGTCTATAAGACTGCACACCAACTGTTTGATAAAATGTCTATAAGACTGCACACCAACTGTTTGATAACATTTTACATGGATATTATGTGCTATAAACTGATGTATAAGTCTGCACGCCAACTGTGTGATAAAATGTCCAGCAGAACCAACAACGTTTGACGTGGATATTAACTCCATTGCATCTCGTTCGAACTGTGAATTTTTATGTTTCTGACTATTTTAATATTGGGTTTGCAGAGAATTCATCAGCTACTGCATCAGATTGCTCGAATGAACGAGTTGCTGCTTGCTTCGCATCATGGAGTCCCTATGATATCCAAGGCTACATCCAGTTAGTCAGGTTAGTGCACAGCCACTGTTGGGATCCACAAGGGTTGCTGATGGTATATATGTGTGTTCTATATTGTAGTGTAAAGATTAAATGTTGGCTAAGGTTGTTGAATGCATACTATTGTGGAATAGTTTTATCTTTGAAATTGTTCGTGTTTGCCAAATTTGAGCCACTGTTTCACTATATCAGACATATAAGAGCTCCACTTGAATCAGACTATTAGAGTTTAGAACACCACACATGATATTCAAATAGCAGCTGTCACAGGCTTATACAAACGAGTAGTAGTTAACGAAGGTGTTTTGTGTATAATCTTTTATAGGCTCAACTAGTGAGTCCATGCTATTTGTAAGAACATAGAGGGGTATATATTATGTTAAACTTGTGATTACTTTTTATAAGATTCATTTGATTGCAGATGAAGTATTTTGTGAGGAGTCATTTGCAAATTACCTAACAATAGATAAGATTTAAGGGTAAGAGAGATATGATTACATAAATAAGAGGATGTATAGTGGTTTGGGTGGATGCTAATTAATCCATGTTATGTTGATTATGATGGATATTTGAATATCGCAAGTTAGTTCTAACTAACTTGTTCTTGTGTTATATTCTATGATGATTGTGATGGGGGTTATGAACATAAAATCAAAACCGAAGACCAGACTGATGTATGGTGGGTCGGTATCGGCCTTTCCGGTGTTGGTTGGATGCTTGGGCCGGACTGAATTTACAATCTTGGGCCAGTAATCTTCTTTTATTGGGTTGAGTATGATTTTTGATGATCACCTTGTTTCGGTAAAATATTACAATCAATACAAAAATGAGTTTTGCTAGGCTAATAGATTCAATCATACAATCACTGTGGCCTTGTCACAGTTCATACAATAGCGGTGCACAAAAGGTGAAACTGGTTTGGGTTCGTTCGAACAATGATGGTCAAGCCTGGTTTTTGAGAAAATGATTTTCAAATGGTAAATGATCAGTTTAGTTTGAAACCGGATTAATTTTGTTCCAAATGGGTGATATCAAAATAGTGGTTTGGTTTCAGTTTAGAAACCAATAACGTTCAGCCTAAAACATAAACGAACTTCAACAACAAATCATTGCGTTTATCAACAAGTGCTAAATATCTTTACCGACGGAACTTGACATGCATCCACCATCATCGATAACAAGCGGACCCGATGGGTAAACCAAAACCTGGAAGATTACTAATGAACATTCGGTTATGAGGGGTTAGAAATAGTTTAAAATTCTCATGGGTATGAGATCACTAGGGTAATAGGTGATACTCAACTCGATTACCTGAGAAACGCATAACCGTTTATCCGAATAATACCCATATGTTTTTGTTCTAATTCACCAATTTTTGGAGATTTTGTATTTTCTAATTTCTTTCAGTAACAAAACTATATGAAAATTTTAAATTAATAGAAGTTTCAATGGGTAATTTTTAACAAGTTAACGGTATTGGAATGGATCTTATATATAAACTACGCCATATGTCTGGGCGACACACGGCGTTGAAAAAAGAATGATTGAAAGAACTTCGATACGAGTCTAGTACATTTCCATTGTACTGAATGACGAGTGTAACTGTGTAAGCAACTGTTGAAACATGAGTTTCCTAATTATTTAAATGAATTTAAAAAAAAAGCGTATTTATATAGTTAAAAATAAAATATGTATCTTTTATCAATTTTGAGAGTTTGATATTTAGACGCAACTAGTCTTATGCCTTGCGTGTTGCTGCGACAACATGACTCTGTTCGTCAAAGAACTTAAATCATAGTAAATACGTGTCAAGAAATACGTGTCAAGACATGTGCGTCAAAACACGTGTATTCCGGCGCGTTAGAATGTCTTCTTTGAAACTATATAAAGAAAGTATGTGTTGTAGTATGTAATAAAAAATAAGCAACACCATTACGCATTGCGTAATAGTATGAATTATTATCGACTAATGAGTGATTGTTTAGATTATTAAACTTCATGTCTCCTAAACTTACATAAATAATATGATTGATAAACAATAAGTTCTTTAGTAAGAAAATCTTCAACAACTATTGATGATTGACTGTAGTATATATGGTCAAAGTCTCGAAGAGCTATCTATAAATGCGAGTTTTCTTCTTTGTAATTAAATCCATGCATGGTCTCTCTCCCTTGTGTCGAAAAAAAAAAAAGTAAATTAAAATTCAATGAAAACTAGTTTAATTAAAATTCAATTAAAATTAAAATTCCAACAGCCCGTACGTTAAACCGAAGCTATCCGAACTAAATTGGTCATTACTTACTTCATCCCTCGCGTTAAACGCAACAAATCACTATTCTAGACAACCGAAAACTAGTTTTCAAACTACAACTCGAACACCAATGGACATGATTTTAAAGTATGTAATACTAGACATACCTAGGAAGATGTTGGTGCAAAAACTCACTTCAAACAGCCCCGACACGATCACAATTGAACATTCACCGGTTAAGCCTAAAACGAACTTATCGATCAATAACAAGTAAAACGTGCAGATTTTAGCATGCGAAGATGCATTTAATTACATAGGATAACCTTTGAAATAAATTATTAAATTTTACCAGACTTTAATAAATGTCTTACGTTTATAAAAATATTTTTATTATATTATTCTAGTGGACACAAAAATCATAAAAATTCCTCCAACACAGAAAGGTATGTGCAGCTATTTCAGTGCGCAACAAAATGCTTTCATTTTTATAAAAATCATTACCCATCCAAATTAAACGATTCCAATTGGGTTTGGTTCCTAACTCAAAATATTAACTTCCAGAAGTGGAACCAACCAATTTGGACTTGTCGAAAAAGAGTTATGATGTCGGGAAGACAGACCAGAATCCGTCATCCCGCATCAGCTTTGACACTCGATCTTATAAAATCATAAAAACCTTTTAATTCTCGTCCAAAAATTACAAATTATACCTTTCTGGAAACTAGACTCAAAGTAGAACATCATAGAAACAAGAATCGATCAAAAACAATTTATTTTCATCGAGTTACAGACCGAGCAATAAACGAGTACGAATCTGTCAGAAATCGTTATAACCAAAACTCAACCCTAACGACCAATAAGCGCGTTAATATGATCAATTAAGGTGTAAAAGACTTGGGGGAACATAGAATTAACCTTTGATTGAAGTTTTAGACCTTAATCTTGGCCGGAAAAAGAAAAAAACGAAGGTGGGAGGGGCTGCACATCTGCCGATCGGACCATTAAGGGAGGGTTAGGGTTTTCTTTTTTTTTTTTTATTATAATAAAGAATGTTACACTCTAGCCCCTTAAGTTGGAAGGTGTATCAACTTGAATGAAAAGTCAAATAATTCAACTTACGGGTATGACAAGGAGGTCCCCGAAGTAAGCCGGTTCAAACCCGATAAATATACAAACTCTACAACGTGCGTGCCGTTAAACGAAAATGTCGGGTGCTACATACTAATATAATACTTTAAGTCGTAAGAGGGGTTGTTTTGGGAAAAAGCATGGATAAACGGACTTTTAAAACGCATTACAAGGCTCTAAATTAGAAAGATGAAACCCCGGCTTTTTGACAAACATTTATAAATGATCGAGCCGATTAACGAAATTTACGGGCGTTACAAATTTTATCCTCAATATTAATAATTTGTTACATGTACTGAACTAAAAGTTACATTCTAAGTGAATATTTAATGTCTATGCGGATAGCAGATCAGACAGCCACCGGTACCACAACCAACTGGTCTTGGATGTCTTGTTGGTTGTACGCGTCTTGGTTCTGCATCTTCGGGTTCATCAGCAATTGGTGGACTGGAGACTTCAGGTTGACTCAGATGTAGGTCCAAGCTCAGTTGAACCAGAGTTAAATGTTGGTAACGCGATTGTTGTACACTAGGACCGGTATAATCGTAATTCTGGAAAGGTCCCGGCTAGTTTTGCGTACATTGCAGGAATCATATTACTAGAAGGAGTGTAGTCAAACAATGAGGATACCCAATTGTTGTTAACATTTGATTGGTTACCTAATTCAACATTTTCGTGTCTATGGTTCCAATTTTTGACATACGCTGCATGATAAACTGACCAGTCTGTGGCCAACCTCCCTTTCCGCATTGTTTTACGGAGTTTGCGAAGCACTTCACGTGAAAAGGGGAATGGGGCAGGGACCTCCTGAAGAAATCCAAACTGCCTCCTCATCACCCTTTCCACCGGATGATATTCAACGACGTTCCAATAGATTAGAAAACATCGTGACCTCCAACTTTGTATGCCTGTTCTACACATTTCCGGGATTCTTCGCATCACCTTCCGATAAGGCATCCAATCAAACTTTTAATATTTATAATTTAAAACATTTAGGCTAAAGAAAAAAAATACGCCTCTCGTAGATTTTGTAATGTTGTCCGGTGGGCCTTAAGCACATGTGCAAGAGTCTCTGTGTTACTAATGGCATGGTCCCCATGTTAACAAGTATTAGAATATTAATATTTATATTATAATTACAATAGTACGCAATTACCTTGCACCATATGGTTTTTTCCAATCTATTTGTTGATCAACAATTGTGGGTGTTAATCGCCGAATCCGGGTCCACCATATCTGTAACAGTGACATTGGGCCACCTAATGCCTTTGTTTGTGGCTTGGTTACCTTATAGAGTTCTCTATACAATGACGCTAGGGCGGCAGCACCAACAGTAAACTCAGCTAAATGAGTAAATGTAATGACGCGAACATGTTATTCGTACCTGCTAATACGTTGTTAGTCGCAAGTATTAAGCAAACACAACGTGCACGCTGCATACATTCCACATCTGTTGATTCGTCAGTTATTGGGTTTTCTAACATAAAAAATTGCATAGTACTGAGTTTTACCATATGATTTTTATACTCAGATGGTTGTGTATCAAAACCTAAGTAAGTTAGGCACATATGCCTGCGTTCATTGTATTCAAACGAACCCAGTTAATGCCTCGCCCTCAATGGGTAACCTCCATAGAACGTTAACATCCTCCAAGGTTACAGTGGCCTTGCCAAAAGGTAGGTGAAATGTGTTTGTTTCAGGCCACCACCTTTCAACTACTACTTCTATCAACGCTCAATCAACTCTCCTATAACCACATCGTAAGACACCACCAAAACCAAATAAACCGATGTACCTTAAAACTCTACCCAGTAGAGTAATGCGTCCTTGATGAATTAGCTCCCAGAATGAACCGTCCCCATGTTAAAAATCCATTGTACACATCTCCACTTCTGGTGGATTCAAGAACAAATTTTGGGCACGGTGTTCGTCTCCTAGGTACAAGAGACTGTCATCCCTTGGATCCGGGTTGAGATTCAAGTTCATATTCATTTTTTGGTTGACTTAGGGTGTGGGTGGAATGAGAGATTTGAGATATTTTGTTTAAAGTGCTTGAAGTAGTGCGGGATGAGAAAATTTGATTTTGTGTAAAGTGTAGAAGACTGTATTTGCTATTTATAAAGGAAATATGTTTTTTTTTTATGTTTTTTGTCTTAAGGTAAACTTTTAATTTTAGATTAAAAAATACATTACATTACACACACCAATATAACACAAATACGTATGAAGAAGTTCCATTCAATAACATCATCCTCTTCAAGTCCCTTACTCGAAATGATTTAGGTGAATTTATCATTTATCCTTTTGCCTCAGATGTCATGTAAAATCCAGAGACATAGAGTGATCATTATCTGTTGATTTAACTTTGCAGGCCTTAGACCTCTTACTCTCAACGAATAAGAGGGACAAATCCCTCTTGACTACATATGTCTCTCACAATCACCTTGTACTATACCTGATCTTAGATGTACTGTCATGTTTCAGAGCAGCGAAGAACTAAGTCAAAGTATAATATTTGGTGAATATCAAGACCCAATATGTATCTCAGGTCAGAGGATACTATGATATTCGTCTTTACTCAAATTTACTTATGATCAATCACAAAGATTCCATGTAGTAACATTTGAAAGCGGGTCAGCCCAATATTTTATCCCATAAATATCTATGAACCTTGGCAGCAACTTCTTGCTCTATATTCATACCTTATGAATATCCACCAATCCAAGTTCATAATTGTCTTAACTTCATACTTGTTCCCACATATATGAACGACTACGGACATTTAGAATAATTAACTTATTCATGGATTTAAACATGCTAAAATGGAACATAACTCAAAATGTCATAATCATAAACCATAATCATATGAATGAGTCAAAATAACAATTGTTCCGATATCCAAATATAAAATAGATCAAATTCAATCACTAGAAATATCGAAGTCCGAAGGCACAAGTGAGACCTTCATGCTTTGGCCTTTTAAGGAGCTTTGTGAGTGGATCCGCAATGTTTTTATCGGTGTGAACTTTGCGAATACATATCTTTCATTTCTCAACTTCATCTCTTATGTAGTTGAATCACCGCTCAATGTGCCTCGTCTTTTGATGTGCATGAGGTTCCTTGATTTGAGCAATCGCACCCTCGTTTTCACAAAAGATCTCTAGAGGGTCCTGAATGGTACGGACCAACGGGTTCACGCCACGAATACTTGTGACTAACAACGTATTAGCAGGCACGAATAACAAGTTCGCGCCATTACATTTATTAACTCATTTAACTGACTTTACTGTTAGTGGGCAACTGAGTTGGGGGTGCTGCTGCCCTAGCGTCTTTGTATAGAGAACTCTGTTTGACTACACTCCTTCTAGTAATATGATTCCTGCAATGTACGCAAACCAGCCGGGACCTTTCTAGAATTACGATTATACTGGTCCTAGTGTACAACAACCGCGTTACCAACATTTAACTCCGGTTCAACTGAGCTTGGACCTACATCTGAGTCAACCTGAAGTCTCCAGTCCACCAATTGTTGATGAACCCGAAGATGCAGAACCAAGACACGTACAACCAACAAGACATCCAAGACTAGTTGGTTGTGGTACCGGTGGCTGTCTGATCATCTATCCGCATAGGCATTAAATATTCACTTAGAATGTAACTTTTAGTTCAGTACATGTAACAAATTATTAATATTGAGGATAAAATTATTATTCAAAAATGGTGATATTATTTTTAAGAAAATATGACAATTTGTTTATTTATCAATTATAAATACCACCATCCTTCCACTTTCTAATTCAACCCTCCATCCACTTCCTCGTTCAAGCATAAAATGTCTTCTTCTTTGTCATTCAATCCCTTTGTGGTACAGTTATATTACAGGGCTGAAGTGTCATACACACAAGTATAGGTGCCCCGGGAACTCATAGCACTACGTTCTTAGTTACTTATCAGATCAATTATTCTGAGTTGGTTGACAACATATGTAGATGTGTTCAAATTGACCGTCAATATTGTTATCTAGAGTTAACACTCTACTATGAATACAATGGAGGTTCATATACCTCACATATTCACCAAGAAAGTGATATGTATTTAATATATCAACTAGCTTCCATTACACCTGTAAAATTCATGTGGTGTGGATGATGGTGGTTCCATACTTGCAACAACATGAACATGGTAGTTCCTCAATCAATGAAGACTACGATGAAGGTTATTTTACTTCCTTTTTAATTATTTTTATACTCAATAATATGTTGTAAATGCTAATACATAATTTTTTTTGTAAGACCCTCCTACTGAAGAAATTGAAGACACATCAGAGAGTGAACCATCTCTTTCTAAACATGAAGTGGAGGACGACGAAGCAGTCCCTCCTTTGCCTCAACAACAAAGTTAGGGACTTACCCATTTTCCTGAACTTAATGTTGTTGGTAGAGGAATGGATGAAGACTATATTCCCATGGATAATTTTGTGGAAGATGAAATGGAGTTTTGGGACGAAAAAGATCCAGAAATACATTTAAATATGTATTTCACTTCAAAAAGCCAAGTTGTTTACGCCGTTAGAATGTGGAATATCAACCAAAACAGAGAGATATTTGTGGCAGAAACCCGACCCAAAGTCTTGACAGCGAAATGTAAAAGTATCAAGGAAACAAACAACCAACACGATACCTCTCAACCATTTGTGTTTTCAAAACTTACAAACCCGTGTTGACTAGTGACACTTGGTCGGCTCCGCATGGTTCACTGAACTTGTACATTTGTGTCACAGCCCAATGGGTAGAACCCGAAACGTGTCAATGATGAAACGTACGATTGCGCTTGAGTTGTTTGATTATCCTCACTTCGGTGAAAATCACGTAAGTCATGCTACCCTTAGAAGAGATTGTTTAAAATTGTGGCAGGGTGCTTTACGTGAAAGACTCACTACACTTGGTCGGCTCCACACGGTTCACCGGACTCGTACATTTGTGTCACAGCCCATTGGGCAGAACCCGAAATGTGATGGATGATGAAACATACGATTGCGTTTGAATTGTTTGATTATCCTCACACCTATGAAAATTTATTTATTAAGTTCGAAAAAAAAACAATTTTTTTTGAAAAAAAATGAATGAAAACATGCTTTTTTTTTGTTATGTTTCTGCAATTTTTTTTGGTTCCACAATAACCTCTGTTTATACGCAAATATGCAATATTGCAAAGGAAATTGATAATATTTTTTCCAACTTAAACTAAAATAAATTTTCACCGAAGTGAGGATAATCAAACAACTCAAGCGCAATCGTACGTTTCATCATTGACACATTACGGGTTCTACCCAATGGGCTATGACACAAATGTACCAGTTCAGTGAACCGTGCGGAGTCGACCAAGTGTCACTAGTCAAGTTAACACCGGTTTGTAAGTTTTGAAAACATAAAATTCTTTCACGTTTAGCACCCTGCCAGAATTTTAAACAACCTCTTCTAAGGGTAGCATGACTTACATGTTGATAACGCGATTGAAGAGTTGTTTGAACAAGCCGGGTCAAACGCTCGTTATCAAAGTGATTGAATGGCAAACCTTCTTGAATCACGAAACACACAAATTGGTCCCGATACGCAGTGGCAGATGCGGGAATTTTTCTCTGTGGGTTCACTGCTTTTAGATGGTCCAAGTTTATACAACCGGAGAAAAATTTTAGGCTCAGTACGATAGTTCGGGTCGGTTTTATGATTCGAGTCGGGTAAAGTACATCACATAATAAAATACGATACAATAACAAAAAACAAGCTTCGTCATTAGCTAATTTTCTAATTCAAATTAACAATTTCAACATAACCATTCATACATGCTAGTCAGGAGACTCAACCATTTTAAATGTCTAAAGCAAAATAAAAATTTGAAGCCTTTATCCAAATTTCATTAGTTTAAATCTTCCATTATTTGGCTTTGTTATAAGACTTTAAAATATTGACTAAAACATTCAGTTTAATACCATATAGATTAAGACCAGAATTCTAAAAACTTTTTACTAAAAAAAAGCATGTAAAGAAACATCAATCAAGGAAGATTAAGCTAAGGGTTAATGAATCTTACCTTAACATCCTATCCAGCGTGTGACCTTTGTAGCAATTTTCAAACATCATAGTCATGTTTAATTAAAAGCATCCCAATGCATAATGTATTTAATTAGCTGGAGCATAAATGCATTCAAGTAAATGTAATATTGTATTTGAAATAAAAACAAAAATTTGGAAATTGAAATCCTAGGTTGCAGGGTTCGTGCAGTGCTTGTGGAACATAGAAAAAATTAAAAAAAAATTATGCGCAAGAGGGGACTTGAACCCGGGTTGGCATTGTGGGAAGGAGAAATCTTTTACATTAGACCAAGATTCACTTTGTGTATGGATTAACTCAGCATTTTATGTATGTGTTCACTCCCATATTTTACATAGGCATTCTATAAAAAATCCAAAACTCAATGGTTTCCCGTGAACCCGCACCTTACATGCTAGGTCCGCCCCTGCCGACACGTTTCCATGTTAAAAGCCCATAAGGCTCCATCCTTTGCCACTGAAGCTTGACCTTCACCCGGTTGGTTTTTTAACGCCTTGCAGTACGTGGTATCAAAGTTGTGTTTGTCATTGTTAAAAAAAGTTAACACAAAACTTGCACCGAGCCTTTGTCGGAGGACCGCTTGCCATTTAACGCAAGTCAAAATACACCATATTTCCAGTTTTGGATTGGTGGGATGAATTTGAACAACCACGTTAGTTGCACCAACCGTGGATTGAGTTGGAGCATTTGAAGTAGCCATTTGAAAAAAGTGAAAAAAGAGTGTATTTTGATATTTAAGGCATAAGATAGTAAAGAGTGTTATAAAACAACCAACACATATTTATACTAGTTCCAACTTCCGAGCATTAAAAAAGGGGTCAATTTTGACCTACAGCGTTCAAAAAGACGGTAACATGTTACCTACTTACCCCCAACCTATGACGGAATATGTCGGAACGCAACGTATCGCTCAGTAGCTCAAAAGACACTATTTTATAGCGGCCATAATTATTTAATTAATTAACAATATTCATGTACACAATACAATGCATCAAAAACAAATCATACAATGTATATATACAATATATATATATGTATATATATAATCTATAATATATATAAACAAAAACCCAAAAATCCTATGTGTCGCGATGTGGTCGCTCCCCTCTTTTATTTAAGCTACCAGATTTCTTGATTTTTAAATGGAGGCCTCTCATTGATTTAACTCAAATTCATGGTTATGGTCTTACCAAAACCAGATAGCTCTTAAACAGGTTATAACATCTAATTAAATTAAAAATTAATCTTACCAATTATTTGATATGAAAATCCTACAAAATAGGAATATACTAAAATTTAATATCTAATTTAAAAAGAAAAAGATATTATTTATAATTAATAAACAATTTTATAGTAAAAAACATAAGCGGGTCATGGGTCACCAAATCCAAATAGCTTTTAAACGGGTTATAACATATCATTTATTTATGAAAGCCTTTCATCATTAAACCTTAAGTATATTATTAACTTTCTTACAATAAAGAAAAATAAAATTCTAAAAATAAATATTAAAAAACGAAAAATATAAAACAACTATTCTCACAAGCCATCAGATTACTTTATTTGTAAACGAAAGTTTACAATTTTATAATAAAGCAAATAAACGGGTAATGGGTATCACCAAACCCAGATAGCTTTTAAACCGAAATATAACTTATCATTTATTTATGAAACCATTTCATCATCAAACCTCATGTATATTAATTATTAACTTTTTTACAATAAATAAAATTAAAATCCAAATATGCATATATAAATATAAAACTAATAATATAAAGCAACCCCGTAATACAGGGGATAAAATCTATTACATGTACGCAACCTTTCATCTTCAACCTTCTCAGACGCCGTAGCATTGATTTGCTAATAATTTGGTAGTCGGAGTTAATACTTTCCCACCTTGGGGCAGATGCAGAATTTGAAAATCAGGAGATTGTTTTGTTACAATATGAATTGGAAGTTGAGAGGAAGCCTTTGGCAGTGGCCAGGTATGCTCTGTTTGATTAAAACCATACTTTTAAATTTTAATTCAACTTCCTCTGTTCTGTATTACAATTTGGTTTTTAATTACATTCAACAATTCTCTTTGACAGGTATATCCGTCAATTTCTTACCGATTATGCTTTTTCTTTATGTAAATTAGTCGTTCAATTGAGCTGTTAGGGTTCACACAATGGTTGTTTTTAGCTTCCTTGGACTCTCTCATTAATTATTAGCCTTGAATTGGTTATTTCCTTAATCTTATTGGTTAATTGCATTTTTAGGGCTAATTGTTTTTGTTTTTAAATCCATTTATCATGTTTTTGTATGTTATTATATGTTAGATCTTGAAACTAAGGCTATTTTTTTTTTGTTTTAAATCCATTAATCATGTTTTTGTCTGTTATTATATGCTAGATCTTGAAACTAAGGTCATTAGTTCGCTGGAAGTTTGATGTAACGGTGAGCCACATTTTTAGTTCTTGAAAACATTATAAATTAGGTCCAATTTTGTTTGTGTTTATGGTAATTAGGGTGAATCTCCAGTTTTCTCTGCTTATGGGAATTCTAATTAGGTCCCAATTTTCAGTTGTAGAGATATACTTATGCCACCTGATGCTGATGGTGATTCTAAGAAGGTGAAAAAGATGGGGGCAAATATCATATAGATGATGAAGAAGATGTGGCTTTTGATGTGACAATTTAGAGGGTGCGATTCAGCAGATTCTCGATATGGGTGGAGGTACATGGGATCATGATACGGTTGTCCGTGCTCTTCGTGCTCCTTTCAACAATCCCGAACGCACTGTCGAATATCTATATTCGGTAAATCTTATATCATTGTTATATAACATTGTAAAATTGAAATTTTGAACATGGAAATATAAAATGTGATTTTAATATTATAATGCACGCTTATTTTAGGGCATACCAGAGTCGGCTGATCTTCCGCCAGCAGCTCGAGCTCCGGCTGTGCTGCCAGTTCAGCCCGCACAACCACCAGCAGCAGCGGCAACGGCGCGGCAACTCCGCCAGCTGGACCGAATGCAAATCCTTTGAATCTTTTTCCTCAGGTATGTCATATGCGAGTTGGTTGTTTATTAATTGTAGAGTTCATATCTTTAAAGATTTTGGTATATATTAAATGATCAAAAATCAAATTGTTAATTTTTAGGGTAGGGTCTTCCTGATGTGGGCGGGAATGCACCTGCGGCTACTGCTGGTAATATGGATTTCTTGCGTAACAGCCAACAGTTTCAACCTTTTCGGGCAATGGTACAAGTTAAACTACAAATCTTGCAGGTATTATATGACTCTCTCTCTCTCTCTCTCTCTCTCTCTCTACATATACGTGCGTGTGAATCTGTTACGCCGGCACCTTAGCGTGCACCATGTGGATTGTTGACTGAAACTATATCAAAACTAAAACCAACTAAAGTTGAATGATATTCTTGTAACAGAAAAAAACAATTTTATCCAACCAATATGTTAAAATAACCGTTTTAGTGATCTAGGTTTGGTAAAAAAAAACGTGTTCGGTTTCAATTGGGTCATTTGGCTGAAACCAAAGACTGAATAACCTGAACTCAAACTAAAACGAAACTAAAAAACCGCAAAACAAAAGCTGAATAAACTGAAACCAAAACTGAAACCAAAGACCGAATAAACTGAACCCAAACTGAAACAAAACTAAAAAACCGAAAACGAACTCTAAATAAACTGAAACCAAACGGAAATTAAAATAAAAAACCAAAACGGAACTTAAAATCCGAGTCCAAAAACCAGAAAAACCAAAACCGATGCATGTGGCAGGCTAATCATATTAAACATACCCGAGTCTTTTAAGAGTTGACTTTCCACGCATTGAGTTTTTGGCAATTGGCCACAATCCAGATTTGAGATATCATGCTGGGTAGGGAAAAGGTTTTTGATATTATTGATGGCCAAAAATTTGTGACCTCTGAGTTGCGACTAGAGTTAGAAAACATAGGTGTTGACCTCCAAAGTCAATTATGCTCAATTATTTTGTTTCTTTTTACTTAACACCAGATATTGTTTTGTTTAATTACCAAAAGGTTATACAATGACGGACCGAAAAGCTGCCTGTGATCTACAACACGCAAGTCTCTATTTCAGGTGGCGATAGTGGCTGGTGGGCGCAATTTCTTTTGGATGTCACCTACGGGTATAGATAGAGGCACTGCTTTTCAAATTGGGTAATATTATTATTAATATCTCCTGATGCCCAAACATGTTAATTAGTTTCATATATATCTTCTAAACGCTCAGAATTTCATATTAGTAAGTTCTATAGTAACTAAAATAAACCAATTAATTGCCACTGTGACCGCATAACATATCCAGGACTGTAAACGAACCGAACCAACACGAACAGAGCATGTTCGTGTTTGTTCATTCAACTTTAACGAAACATATGATCGAACAAGAACAGCTAAACGAACGGGCTTTTTCTGTCCGCGTCCGTTCGTTAAGAAACTTAGTGTGTTTGTGTTCGTTGGTTAATAGTAAAAACCAATTGTTTATAAACGTAAACAAACGAACAAAAATGAAGATACATAAATGGCCACAAATAAGCAAACATTAATACAAAGTAAACATGAACATAAATGCGTTGACCCTAAAAGTTTATTATAACTACACTAAATTGTAATGGGCTGATAAGTTTAGATTACTATCTAAATAAATTAACTTAAACACACGTAAACTAACATTAATGAATGTATATGAACAAAGATAAACGGACATAAATGAAAGAACGCTAGCGAATGCTCGTGTCCGTTCAACTAAACGAACACAAAAAGTTTGTTCACTTAACGTTCCCTTCATTTGCAGGCTATACATTTTCGTTTACAGGCCTATACATTATATTATTCTTGTTTAATCAATGAAGTACACGATTGCAATTAACAACTATGACATTTTTATCTGTTTGAAAAGTTAATACCACATTATGAAATTTAGAGATATATATGAAAAACTAAGTACTGGTACTACAAAACATGGCATGTTGATGCGTATATCCAGTTGTACAATTTTCTTTATGAACAATGAGTTTCACATGTTACCAGTATGATGGCAACTGTGATGAATCCCATATTAATCCAGTCAGCATTGGAGAAACTAGGAGATCAGACACATCTCCAGTCAGCTTTTTCTATGCCCAAGGTTTTTGAACCGTACAGCAAACAAACACCAATCTGACATCAAGAAAAAGGGCGGGCTGTTATATTTTGTGGTATAGGTGCTGCCCCGAAAATCTGCTTTTCTCAACCGATACATCTGCTGCTCTTAGAGCTTCCGAGAGTATGACCCGCAATCTTTGATATTTTATTTATTTATCTTGACAACCGTATTGTGGTCATATTTCACACCCGCCGCAAAGCACGGGTTCTCTGCTAGATGTTATTATTATTATTTTGGCATAATGCAGATGTTAGATTATGCATTCAAGAAGAGGGACATGAAAGTGTGAAACTTGTGCGATATGTATCAGACTTTGGTTACCCAGAGGTATTATGGACATTTTTGATATAGTTGGAATTTGAAAACTGTGATAAAATGTATTAAAAGTCAAGGATAGGTGATAAAGAAACTAATGACAAACTTTTTTTTGTTTTGTCGTATAGCTGATAGCATCCTTTATTAATTGTATAAACACATTCTTTATTTATTTATTTTTATGATAGTGTTATACAAATTTCTTTTTTATTTTTGTGTGATAAATTATACTAACTAGAAATTTTTACATCACAAAATTGGTACCATAAAGAACTGATCCCCTACCGATTGAATCTATGTTGTGTCTCCGCTGCAACGCGCTGGCTCTTTGCTAGTGTGTGTGTGTATATATATATATTTATATTTATATATAAGGAGAGGATCAAGAGAAAACTCACCTTTAGAGAGAAAACTTAAAAACTCCTAAAGAATTATTTTTAATTAAATATAAAAAAAATATTTTCAAATTTCCGTTTTTGCTATTATTCTTATATTTTGGTCCCCCCTTCACTCGAAAAAATAAAAAATAAATAAAACCTATTGTAATGCACATACGTATTACTGTGCGAAACTGTTGTATTACACATGTGTATTACTATGTATTTTAAGTTCAATAGTGTTTAGTTATATATATTCAATAATTGTGTATTGTATATGTGTAGTAGTGTTGTATTATATGGAAAAAAAATAATAATAAAATAAAAGTCGATGTAGTACACATGTGCGTTAATGTTGTATTACACATACGTACTAATGTGTAATCGATGTGCGTATTAGTCTTATATTGCATATATACAATAGTGTGTATCAAATATGTACAATAGTGTTGTATACTATGCAATACAAACACTTTTGCATACATGCAATGCACACCATTACACATGTGCACTACACAGACGAGGTTACCGCCAAGTTTAGTTTTTTTTTTTTTGGAACCAATAACAAATATAAGAATAATGGAAAAAACAGAAACTTCAAAAAAAATTTTAAAAAAAAGTTAAAAATAGTTTTTAGGAGTTTTCAAGTTTTCTCTTTAATAGAAGTTTTTACTGGATCCCACCCCTATATATATATATATATATATATATATATATGATTAGGTTCATTTCAGAAATATTCTTAGCGCGAGAAGTGCGAAAAATAATTACAACCAATAATATCTTTTTCTTTTTATTTTTGCTTTAAATTTAATATAAGGGTCATTTGGTAACTTTTAATTATAGGACTGTTACAAATATTATTTTCTTTAGAAAATATGATTTGTTTATCACCAACATCAATCAATCAAGAACCAAAACATCAACCCTTTTTCACATTCACTGATTACTATTAACATAATCGTTCATAAGCTTCCACGTAATCGTACCCTTTCCACAATTCCTGATTTAAGCATCACAATAGAAGCAAAAATGGCTAATTCCATTCTAATCTTAATTAAAAGTCTTTTTCCTATTTCAATTCTGCCCTAAATCGATTCCGCCTAATTCAATCTGCCTTAATTTTACCAACAGGTTGATATATCGAATCAAACTCTTCAAAATCAGGTTTCATTTAATTCGCTTATATCAATTTCAAATTTATATTAGCCTTCGTTTTTCTTTTCCCAATTTGTATAACTATTTAGATATATTTCTGGTTAAAAAATCTTTTGTTGCTTTGTTTGAGTATAACAATTTGGATATTATTGCATTACCTTTACATTGATTATACAGGACTAGCAATTACTAGTCATTTAATGTGAATTCTATTAGTTTTCACATTGATCTCTATTAAATTCCCATTATTTGCATACGTATGTAACTGCCTAAAGAAACCAGTTTACGGTTCATGAAAGTTATATAAGCTTGTTGTTCATTATGCATGTTATGTGGAAAATTAACCAGATGACTGGGATAAGTATGATGGCGGGTGATCCAACTCCAGTGTCGACAACACCCTTCTTCGCCACCCGCAACCATCACACCGCCAAAGAATGTGCCAAAAACTTGATGTGTGTCTAATAACCCTATAATAATGACCCTCACAACTAAGCTTTAATATTAAAACGGAAATCCTAAAACCACACACAACCGGCAAGTGTACCGATCGCAAGTAGTATAGACCTAGGAAGTCCGAGTATCGAACACGTGGACACGTAAGACGCTAACGATTACTAACCCTAAACAAGACCTACCTTAGAATAATATTATATTGATTTTTGATTTCTTTTAACTTAACTAAACTAACTGGACTAACTAACAAAACTTACCAAAAATAGAAAACTTAACGGAAAACTAACTGTGTTAACTTAGGATGGAGAAAAACGTCTACCTAGGTCTGAATCAAATTGTAGGCCTAACAAGCTAATGGATTGAATGACTTCAAGACACCGGTCCCTAAAAATGACACGACTAAGGATCGCTCGGGCTCACTGGATTACCTCTAGGTCTCACTCAACAAACCTAAACTACTCAAAATCGGCTAAAACGACCAAACCGGGAAACAATTGCTAACGTGTTCTAATGATGGATCACCTCTCGGTCTCACCAACACTCGACCCTAATGGCAATGAATACTACACAACCAAGGATAGAGGAACAATTCAACTTAAACTAAAATAGATCAACTAATCGCTCAAAACACCTAAACCTGACAAGAAACGAACTCGCTCTCGCGCAATCCTTATTCTAGCATGCGAAGGTAATGAGACGACCCTACTTCTTATCACCTCTCGGTCTCAAAGAAGGTGTCTAACCGCTGTACTTAATCCAAATAAATCATGCAACAAAACCCTACGGTGGTACCTACCGCAAACAAACCCTAAACACAAAGTCTAGAATCAAACAATGCATCGATCAATCAATACAAAACTAATCAACCGACACACGGGGTTTAGGCAATAATTCACCAAAATTTCCAGCCACTAAACACAACCTATTTCAAGTCTAAATCAAACTTTACAATAACAATTAAGGTCTATCAATCAAACAATCCATAAAACCTATCAAAACCTAACATTTGTGTTCTTGTTAGCTGTTCTAATGCATAGCCTTGTACAGTTATAATTCAGTCAAAGGTGTTACACACCCTAAACTTTTTTTTTATAATAATCATCAAGATTCTCCACTATTTCATTTTGTTTCATTCCTTTCTTAGACCTTTTATTTCAACCCTCTGACCAGTTACGATAAGCTGTCAACACATCGCCCTGTTTCTGATATATATTGCAAACCTGTAAAATGAAACGAAATATGAATGCAGTTTAGTGAACATATATTTTGTGTCTGATGTAATATACAGCGTTAGAAAAGTTGTGTTCAGTGTAGGACTTAGTTTATAGTATAAAACAACGTACTGTATTTACCTACACACCCAAACTAAACACTTTATATTATAGTGTAGATAACTAATACCCAATTTTTAGATAGACCCCACACTTTTTGGATTAACCAGGTACCAGTTTGCAGATTACGAAATATACAATTTTTAGATAAACCGTACACAACATACACAATTTTTAGAAAAACCTAACTTAACTTACACTTAACATAAAATATACTTAAATTAACACATGCTGAACCTACATAATATGCATAAAATCCCTACACAATTTTTAGATAAACCCTACACAACCTACACATAACATAACATATATTTAAGTTAGATGAACCCTACAAAATATGCAGAAAAACCGAGTACCAATTTTAAGAAAAATCAATTACCAGCATGCATATAAACCCTGCACTGCCTACACATAACTTATATTCAAATTATATGAACCCTACACAATTAGCAGAAAAATCGAGAACCAATTTTTAGAAAAATGAACTACCAATTTGCATATAAACCCTACACAGCCTACACATAACATAACCTATTAAAAACTTAAATTTCATGAAACCTACACAATATTTAGATGACCCATACACAATTTGCAGAAAATAGAGTATCAATTTTCATAAAAACTAACTATTCGTTCGCATATAAACTCTACACATCCTAAACATAACACAACATATATTCAAATTAGATGAACCATACACAATTTTTAGATGAACCCTAAACAATTTGCAGAAAAATAGAGTACCAATTTTCAAAAAAACCAACTATCAATCTGCATATAAACCCTATGCATCCTACACATAACATAACCTATTATAAATTCAAATTAAATGAACCATGCATAATTTACAGAAGTAGAAAAACTACCAACTTGCGTTTAAACCCTAAAAAGCCAACACATAAACATAACGTAACATGTATTCAAATTAATATACACGTCAAACACATACATAATATATACGCAATTTGCAGATAATTATCACCTATAATAGACAATTTACCGATAAAACCTAGCCCACCAACACATAACTGAATACACATTTTTCAAATAAACACTACACAAAAGGCCCTAATATTTCCCCAAATCAGTAATTTAAAGAAGTAAAATTTTGAAAGTAGCTACGTCAAGTATAAAATCCCGAATGTTTTGAGTTATTCCTAACACAAACAATACATAAATTAGCCTACATACCTTGAATTCTGCATCTTATTTGGTCACCATTATGATTAAAAGAACCCCAATTATGCTTGACGAGAACACAACCCTAGCACCGGTGATCGATTCCTGTACACTTGAAAACACAATCGGTGTAGTGAAACTCGCCAATTTGTTGTATCAATTGCTTGCAGTGGACAGATTTTACGTGATTAGTGTTCGGAATGGGTTGGGAGTGAAACTAGGGCTTGAAATAAGGGAATGCTGACGTTACGACTGTTAATCCTACACCTTTAGACAATTTTGCCCTTTTTAACATAAATCATCAGATTACATACCATCCATTATTTTAAACCATTGATGTGTTTAATCATTGGATGAGATTCACTTCTCGCAAGATCCATCCCCTGTATATATATATATATATATATATATATATATATATATATATATATATATATATATATAAATTATCAAAAGTTAAACCAAATAGTTTACAAAATATTACACAAATTGCATTACAAAAAATCAAGCAAATATTTATTCAAGCACGGCCCTTGGCCAAGGCCAAGGCACGGCAAAGGCAACCCAAGGAGGGTGAGGATCAAGAGAAAACTCATCTTTAGAGAGAAAACTTAAAAATTAATATAGAATTATTTTTAATTAAAAATAAAAAAATAATTTTAAATTTCTGTTTTTGCCATTATTCTTATATTTTCTTACCCTTCACTCGAAAAAAATTAAAAAAACGCTGCAATGCATATACGTATTAATGTGCGATACCGTTGTATTACACATGTGTATTACTATGTATTTTTAGGTTCAATAGTGTTTAATTGCATATATTCAATATTTGTGTATTGTATATGTGTAGTAGTGTTGTATTATATGCAAAAAAATAATAATAAAATATAAGTCGATGTAGTGCACATGTGCGTTAATGTTGTATTGCACATACGTACTAATGTGTATTCGATGTGCGTATTAGTCTTATACAATAGTGTTGTATCAAATATGTGCAATAGTGTTGTATCAAATATGTGCAATACAACACTTTTGCATATATGTAATGCACATTATTACACATGTGCACTACACCGACGAGGTTACCGTCAAGGGTTTTTTTTTTTTTTTGAACCAATAAAAACATATAAGAATAATGGAAAAAAAAAAAAACTTCAAAAAAAATTTAAAAAAAAGTTAAAAATAGTTTTTTATGAGTTTTTAAGTTTTCTCTTTAAGAGGAGTTTTTACTTGATCCCACCCCTATATATATATATATATATATAGGGAGAGAATCAAGAGTAAACTCATCTTTAGAGAGAAAAACCTATTATGAGAGGAAAAGTTTCATAAGTTACATTTTTAAAAAAACTCATATTTGGGATTGCTTGTTTTCACCAACTTATAACTTATTAAATTTTTAAAAAGTAAAAAGGTGTTTGGGATTGCTTACATTATGAGAGAAAAAGTTTCATAAGTTACATTTTTGTAACTTATTAACTTAATGAAGAGTTATAAGAAGGTAAACTAATGAATCTAAAACACCCCTTTAGAAAAACCTTAGAAATCCACTCTTGGCTCTCATGCTTCCATGTCATCATTTTCCTGTTTTTATTATTTTTTAACAATAAGGCTATTCTGGTCTTTTCTACTTAAACTCATTCTCATGTATGTGAATTTTTCAACTTTCAAGAAGAGAAAAAGATTTTTAACCTTTATCACATTAAGTCAATGTCTAGATATTTGTATATTTTTTTTCATTAAAACATTCTTTTTTAAAACGATGCTACTATAATAAACTATAAACATTATATTAAACATGTATTATATATAAAGGTATAATCCAAATTTGTTTTCACATTTTGAAATAACTAGGTTTGTGCCTGCGTGTTGTCACGTTTGTTCTTATTGTTTGGTGTTCGTAGTTGTTATTTTTCTCAGATTATGTGATTCGATTTTCACCAATAAAGACAAACTTTTTCAAATTTACAATAATAACAAACTCTTTATATATTTTGTCGTGTGCGTGTGTGTATATATATATTTTTAACTTTTAGCTAAGATTTTTTTTATATATATACCAAACAAACCTTTTTCAGATTTACAAGATTAACAAACTTTAAAACATGTAACTTTAATTAAAACATGTAAATTATATTAAATATGTAAAATTTATTAAAAATGTGTAAACTATATTAATTATGTAAGTTAACATAAACTTTTAAACTTTGAATTATGTAAATTTTAGTAAAATATATAAATTTTATTGAAATATGTAAGTCACTAGGTTAGATCCCGTGTTCCACACGGGTGGAAATTATAATAAAAATAAAAATTATTATATGTAATACGTAAATTAGTTTTTATATAATATTTTTTATTTATGACTTTTATTTTATATTCATTAAAAATTAAATTATTACTTAAAGTATTAAAATTGAAATACATGTATATACAAAAAGTTAAAAGATATGTCCATAATTTTCACCATTTAATAATTTTCAAGATTTTAGCCATTGTATTGATTTATATAGTCGGACTTTTGTTATTGATTTAAATGTTTGTAAAACAAAATTAATGAAGAATTTTATATTGAATTGTAAAAGGTTAAAGATTAGTTTTTCTAAATTTATATGAATAAGTTAATATAACTTTAGAATGGTAATTAAATGAAAAATAATGGATAGGGGATTTTTCATTTATATAATTTCCATATGTTAATTTAAACATTAATTTTAAATATTAACTCCTAAGTTGAAAAATGTTTAAAAATGAATTGTTATAATCATCATTTATTGGGTAATAAAGACAATTAATTGTTTTCATTGCTATTTTTTTAAATTTTGAGACTTTGTTATTTTATTTTATTTTTTTGATTTTGGGAAATCATTTATGAACATTTGGACAAGATGTTTGGATTGAAATGGTGGTTTAAATCACGAGGTTTGGATTATATTGTTGCTTTATTAAACACGCAGTTTAATAAAAAAATTATAATTATATCTCATTGTTATATTCATATTTTTAGTATTTTTTATTTTGTGTATTTAAATGTTTTATAATTTCAACAAAAATAATTTTTATAACACAAAACTTATATTACAACATCTACATCTTCGTACTTTACAACACATGACTTCAGTAGATAATGAAGTTTTAACTAATATGTCTTTTTTGTTTCATGATATAAGTTAGAAATATGTGACATAACTTAGAATTATGTTTTAAATTGTTATTTTTCTCTATTTGTCTTTGTATGCTAGGTTCTTTTAATTATTAAAATAACAATGTGATACCTTATAATAATGCTAGACTATCTGACGTTTACAATTCGTTAAAATGCATATAACACGCGCGCGCGCACACACACACACACATATATATGAAGCTTTATATATTTTCCGTCCGTATGTAACATGGGATCTAACTTAGTAAGTTAATATAACTTTAGAATGGTAATTAAATGAAAAATAATTAGGATTTTATGCATTTAATGAATTGCTATACATTTGAATGAATGTTAATTAGGTGGAAATGTATTTAAGGGAATTGCATATGTGGAATTCAATATGAACACTATATAATGGTGATATGTAGAAAAATTATCTTGCTTTAATAGTATAGTTATATTAGATTAGGTGTTAGCTAACATAAATTTTTAAAATTTAAATTATGTAAAATTTATTAAAAATGTGTAAGCTATACTAAATATGTAAATTAACATAAATTTTTAAACTTTAAAATATATAAATTTTATTGAAAAATATATAAATTATATTAAATATATAAATTAACACAAATTTTTAAACTTTAAAATATGTAAATTTTATCAAAAACTTTTAAACTATGCTAACTTAATATAAATTTTTAAACTTCAAATATGTAAATTATATTACATATGTAAATTAACATAAATTTTTAAACTTTAAAATATGTAAATTTTATTAAAATATATAAATTATGTTAAATATATAAATTAATATAAATTTTTAAACTTTAATTATGTTAGTTTTATTAATATACATAAATTAACATACTTTTTTTAAAGGAACAATATAAGTAAACAGATATTGTTAAAACAAGCATTCGAATGTCTAGCGTATATTATGAACTTCCATTTTAACATTAAGAAATAGGTTTAACAATTTTTAGAAGTAATAAGTTTTAAAATTGTCTAAAATATATTATGCACTTTCATTTAAACAACCATTTGAATGCCTAGAGTAAACAATTTTTTTCATTTGAATTAAACTTTTTTGAATGAACTGAATCAAAAATAAATAAAGAACAAATTTAACTTTGAGAAAGTTTCGTGACATTAGCTGCTTTCAATTCCTTTATTTGAGAAAGTTTCGGTAAAGTAACTATTTTTTTATCAAATGAAGATATATAAAAAATATATATTGAGTAGAGTACAATTTGATTTGATGGATCCATGTCTTGGAGAACCATATGACGTCAAACAACATAGGATTGAGGAGAGAGAATATACTTTTATTATATCCATATTACCCTTACATGTACTTCCATAGTTCCATCCATTATTATATTGTATTTAAAAAAGCCAAAATCCATCCTTTTATTTCAACCGTAGATTGTTGTTGATCAATGGTCACAATGGAGTTTCTAGGGTTTCTTTAACTCGGAAGGGTTTTCATATATATATATACACTATCGTACATTAAGTACGCGAGTATCCAGAATATACAATTATACGCGATTAAATTTTTAAACACAATTATACGCCACGATATGCCAGTTATCAAAAGGGTATTTCCGTCCAGAACGTCCAACTATACTCACCATATCTATTCTTCAATTCCCCTAAATCCCTATTCTTCAAAATTTATCAATTGATTCATCGAGCATCCATTCATATCAATATAATTCAACCGTCGATCGGTATTAAACTAATTTGCAGGTCGATATCAAACTAATTGAGTTATATAACCCTAAAATGTTCGTTACATGCAAATAAAACCTCAAACCCTGATACGTTCTGCTAATACGTTCTTCTAATACGTTATGCTAATATTTTCTGCTAATACTTTCTGCTAATACATTATGCTAATATATTCTACTAATACGTTCTACTAATACGTTCTACTAATACGTTCAAATCTTAAACGTTCAATGTCAAAAACCCATCATCCAGAACTCAAAATTGATCGATTGAAGCTTCAAATTGATGATTAATTGAATCGATTTCAAAGATTAACCGATCAGTTGGCTCCAATTTCAAATTGTTGATGGCGCCGGCGAGTGGAATGGCGTCGGCGTCAGCGATTAAAGGGCGGCTTTCGGGGTCGTTTTTGGAGATGAGGCGGAGCTCGCATAAGGATTGGGTGCGGGTTTGTTCGGAAACGAAGCTGAGTTTGCCGACGAGAGGATTAGTGTAATTGTGATTTTGGGTTTCTGAAAATCAACGGTTAGAAGTGTCGCGTACGTAATGTACGATAAAATATTATTGTATTTTATCCTTTATCTATCTATCTATCTATCTATATATATATATATATATATATATATATATATATAGGGTTATGTTAGGTTAGAATAAAAACCCATTTGAGTTGTGAAAACTCTAGAAACTAATTCTCAACCACATGTTTTTAATTAAAGATTAAATCTTGTGGTCCACAATTAAAGTTAATAAAAAATGTAAAAGTTTATTTACATTTTCTCTCTCCTAAAAACATATACACTAATTCTCAACCACATGTTTTTAATTAAATATTAAATCTTCGGGGTCGTTTTTGGAGATGAGGCGGAGCTCGCATAAGTTTATTTACATTTTCTCTCTCCTAAAAACATATATAAAAATTATTAAAAAAATGTAAAAAAAATAGCAAAACATTTTTTTTATGTTTTCGATGTTTTGTATTAAATGTAACAACATATATTACATGTACATAGGGTTTTCACGGGTTTTCTTAAATCAAGAGGGTTTTCAAACTATACTTCTCCTATATATATATATATATGATAAAACAATCCAAATACCATAATGGCATCAATCAAATATAAACGTAAATGCGAGTAATATAATGAAAACTTCCCCTGAAACGAAGTCAGTCTACAGGGAACCGCAGGTAGCCCTCCACACTACCCCACTTGAGCTTATGTTCGTGTTTGGGTTTGCGAACTTAATCAATCATGCAAGCATGTAAGAAGTAAGCATACAACAAGTATATATGAAATCAATCAACATGATAATAGTTGGATCATGTTTGCTATGTAATTGTATAGATAAATATTGGTTTAAAATAGGTACAATGCTACACCCCAAAATAATTGAAAAGCAAAAACAGGGAATATGAGTTATTCACCTTTAAAAGCAACAACGAGTTAAGCGAGTAAAAACGAACTTGCGGATCGAGTCGACTTGATGCGGAGCATTCGATTCAACAAAACGACCTGACCCGAGAAGGAGACGTTGGAGTATGGAACAAGCTATTCTTTTTTGAATCCAAGATTCCATTATGTTTTAATATTTGTTAATATTTCAAGTTTCCTATAATAATAATAATAATAATAATAATAATTATTATTATTATTATTATTATTATTATTATTTCTCAGTCCATTATCTTTTAGCATAAATAGGGGGCTAGGGTTTATTGTTAGTTAGTTTAGATACTATAAGAACATTGTTGTTGAACCTTTGGTTTGTTTTATCGTCTTTGATTATCATGAGTCTCTTGAGCCATTGATCGCTTCCAAAACTACATCACACCAACACGAGGGAAAATAAAAAAAACTTAAAATAAAATAAATGATTTATAAACTGAGAATGAAAAAGAAAATAGATGAAAATCCAAGTTCTAGGAGATCGGGTCTTAAATCGGAGTTTAATGAGTAAATAAACGAATTTGCGGTTTTAATCAAATAAATAAACAAAAATTCAATTTTTGATATAAAAGTTCTGGGAAATACTATTTTGTTAAGTTTTGGTCAGTTCGGTTCGATTAAACTATGCGAACCGAACAATATGGAAAAGTTAAGGTAAGTCAAGCGAGTGTTCGGGTTTTATTAGACTTGAATCTGGAACTAGGTCGAATTCGCTTCCAACAAACCTTATCTATAAAAACCATATATTTGATTACTAGTTTCTACAAAAACCCATGTTTACGAATAATAAACGATAAAACCAGATTTTTCGATAGATAAAGAACATAATTGGAAGAGAAAGATGAAGATTTGAAGATGTGCTTGTGCTTGACTTTTCTTAATCAACAGATTAGAACACCACCAAAAATAGAAATTAACTTTGTGAAATAGCAGCAAGCAGCCTATAGTTACAGTGAAATAAATGAATCTTTTATGAAATCCATAAATTTCAAACGGATCGGGTTTCGAGATTAAAAACTGACAAATGTTACATAGTATGCATGCTTTTAGTTTTAGAGTTTAGACAAGTTATTTAATGTTATCTACTTTCTATTCTACTTTCTTCTAAAAACAATATTTGTTGAAGCCCATAATAAATCCTAGAGATATATGTATATACTCATAGCCCGACAATACATGACCGGTTTGAGACTAGTTTGTAGGATCGGTTTCAATTAAACCCAGTTCCAATTTCAATTTGGTTTCAGGCCGGTTATTCAGACTAGTTTTATTAAAATCGGTTTTTAACCTGGTTTGGTAAGCAGAAATACGAATTGACACACGAACCTGTGGTTTTGGGCCGATTTAGGGGCTGGCTTGGGTCAACCTGATTTGGGAGTAAAACTGGTTCGGTTTTGAAACCTGTTTTTTTTTTTACACCTCTATTGCGAATTGCAATCAAATAATTTGGACTTGGAGTTTGGACAGGCTTTACAAATTACAACAGGCAGTCCCAAATCCACTTTAGAGTTCAGAGCCTAGAAGCCCATGCAGACTGTAGAGCAGGCCCACTAGGAAACCCACTGCTACAGTCTAATCTAATTGCAGTCCAATCCACCCAAGAATTTTAAAAAAACAGTTTTAAAACGAACCGATTCAAACCCGGCCCTAACCGGTTAGGACCAGTCCGTTCTTGATCACTGAAACCGGTTCCCAAACCGAATCAGTTTGGTCCAAACTGGTTTTGAAAAAGGCTTTAAGGAACCTGCCTGATTTACAAACTGAACCGGTTTAGATAAAAACCAGTCTTGTTCACCTCTATTGTCCTATATGAAAGGTCTGAAATGAAGATAAATCAAAATCAATTAAAACAAATTAATAAGGGTACTCGGGGCACATGTCGTTGAAACCGAGCTCGCCAACTGCCACCTAATGAATCCGACGCTTTCATCTTCAGTTTGCTTTCACTACCCGAATGCGCGTTGGATGGAAGCCAGTTAAGTCGATTTTGCTACACTCACACAATCACAATAATGTAATAGTCAATGAAATTTGAAACCGATTGCCTCTCCTAATGAAACAATATTGGTTTAGCCGATGAACCGAACAGGCTACTCGAGGGTCCTAATCGATTTTCCAATTTGAAGATCTTGAATTTGTAGTGTGCTTAATCTCCTTTAGAAGCAAGATTATGAAAGATCTATTAGGCTATGTGTTGTGTGTTAAGAATAAAATATACAACTTCCTACAACATAGGCAACAAGTTTTAATTGAAATAAAATAAAATAAAATAAAATAGAAACAAAAGAATATAATAATAAAAGAAAAATGATGATTTGTTGGCATAAGACCCGCCAACCAAATAGTGGAGATGGTAGGCATTAAGGCTTATTATCCCTGCCTTTGGTGCGGTCGTGGTGATTAGGACGTTATCAAGCATTTGTGGCACGAATGACTCCTTCCTTGGCTACGAAGAAAAACATGTTTACGCTCCAACTTCTTTTAACAAATTTACAAATCAAGCATTTATTAGATTAAAACCTCATCAAATTTTATGAATAATTTGGTGTATGTTATATTATTTCCTGTATAATTTTTAATATTTCCATGTGACTCGAGTAGGTACCGTTCACTAGTTGGGCTCTTGAATTGAACAAGTTTTATCTCACATCACTATCGTGCATTCGGACGGGTGTTCAGGTACATTGGTCTTAGGTGAGGGTTTTCTCCGAATCAAAAGACGAGTGTATCCCGATGTAATGAATTTAATCATTAGCCCATTTGAATTTGAAAGATTCGGTCGCCTGTTCAAAATAAATTTAGCTTTTTTTTCCAATTCATATCCAAATATCAAATGTTTGTTGAAGAAACTTTTCGCGCCATCACCACAAACCACCCAACAACTCCAAGATTCCTCCAACGGCACCTCTTTAATCTCTTCCAATACACAAACACCATAACACAAACCTCACAAATCCACACCCAGATCATAACAAACAACTTCACCCAAAAAAACTTCATCATTGTTAAGCTGCTTCAATCGTATCTTCGTTCGGGTTACCTCCATCAAGCCCACCAAACTTTTGCACAAATCAATAACCCCAGCATCACCTCCTGGAATCAAATCATTAGAGCCTTCTCCGGGACCGATACGCCCGTTAAAGCAATTAACCTTTTTGATGAAATGCTTGTGTCCGGTGTAAAGCCGGACGAGTATAGTTATTCGTTCGTGATCAGCGCGTGTGCGCGTGGGAAATTGGTTCGGTTAGGGGAAAAGTTTCATGGGAGGGTTTTGGTTGGTGGGTTTGGTTCGAATTTGTTTGTTCAAACTAGTTTGGTAAATCTTTATGGTGAAGTTAAGAATGCACATAAGGTGTTCGATGAAATGCGCGAGAGAAATGTGGTGACTTGGAATACGCTGATTTCTGGGTATGTTAAGTGTGGGGATGTTGACGGTGCGCGCAGACTGTTTGATGAGATGCCTGAGAGAAATATTGTTTCTTGGACGATGTTGGTTTCGGGGTATGCGCACAACGGGGGGTGTACGGAAGCGTTGGCTTTGATACGTGAGATGTTGAAGTCGAATGTGGAACTGGATCAGGTGACTTTGGTTGCGGCTTTATCTGCTTGTGCGGAGATTGGTGATTTGAAAATGGGGAGGTGGATTCATTCTTACATTGACCGAAACTGGCATATAACGAATGAAAGACGCACAGTTCGTGTGAATAATGCACTCTTACACATGTATGCTGGTTGTGGTGTTATTGATGATGCGTATGCGTTATTCAAACTTATGCGGTTGAAAAGTACGGTTTCGTGGACCACCATGATCTCCGGTTTTGCAAAACACGGCCGTGGCAAAGATGCATTAAATGTCTTTGAATGTATGAAAAACACACAAGATGATGGTTCAAAGCCGGATGCAATAACCTTGTTAGTTGTCCTGTATGCTTGCAGCCATTCCGGTTTGATTGATCAAGGCCGTGATATATTCAAAAACATGAACAAGATTTGGGGAATCGAGCCCAAAATCGAGCATTATGGTTGCATGGTTGATCTTCTAAGCCGTGCTGGACTCTTGGACGAAGCTCTTAAGCTTGTAGAAACGATGCCAATGGAGCCGAATGATGCAATATGGGGTGCGTTACTTGGTGGTTGTAGAATTCACAAGAATGTGAATCTTGCTGTTGAAATTGGTCAAAAGTTAGCTACTCTGGATCTTGATGATGATAAATCGGCTGCTTATTTGGTATTGTTGTCGAACGTGTATGCTGGTGCGAAAAGGTGGAAAGACGTTGCAAATATGAGGGAAAAGATGGTTGAGTTGGAACTGAAAAAGGCTCCTGGAAGGAGTTGGGTGCAGATAGGTGAATCGGTTCGTGAGTTTTTGGCGGGTGATTTTTGTCATGAACGTGAATGTTTGATCTATGAGATGCTTGTTTTGGTGACGGTTGAAGCTCGGTTAAGCGGATACAAGCCTGATGTTTACCAGACATTACAAGGTTATGTAGGTTAATAGTAAGGTGCATTATAAGTTGTGGCAAAGATGTTTCAGTTTGACATGCATTGCATTGTTATAGGAAGATTGTAACTTATTTTGAATTTTTCGGTTAATTGGTAATATTTTCTGTACAAGCAATGACAAAAAAGTGGTTATTAAATTTTCAAAGAGTGTATTCTGCCACTTAAGTTTTAGACGATGTGTTGTGGGTTAACTAGAGAACTCTGGTTGAAGTGTCACGTCAACGACTTAATGTCACGTAGACAAGAATCCATTAACTAACCAACCCTTTAGCTATGCGTTGAGGGACAACTAGAGATGAAATAAAAGAAAAAAAAGTTTGATTGGTGCATTGTGGGTTGACTCCATTTGATTTGGTACTGTTGGACGTTATGCACCTCGCTAAGGCCACGTATAATGGTGCATTATATGGGTGGGTGAAACGCCTACACCATCCCCTGGGAGCATTATGAGTGCTTACAAGTAGAGGTGCACAAATCGGTTTTTTTAAAAAAACCGGTTCGGTTATTAACCGGACCGGTTTTTTTTGGACCGGAAAAAAACCGAACCGGTTAATAACCGGACCGGTTAATAACCGGTTTTTTCATCTCAAAACCCTAACCGGTCTAACCGGTTAGGACCGGTTTAGAAACCGGTTAGAACCGGTTAATAAACCGGTTTTTTTATTAACCGGTTTTTTAAAAACCGGTTTTTAACCGGTTAACCGGTTTTTTTTTTTTAAATAACCATAAAAAACGGTCAAAAAACCAAAAAAAACGGCTATATGCCCGTTAGACAACGGTCAAAACCGGTTTAACCGGTTATAAAAAAACCGGTTAACCGGTTATAAAAAAACCGGTTTATAAAAAAACCGGTTAACCGGTTTTTTTATAACCGGTTATTAAAAAAAACCGGTTTTTTTTATAACCGGTTTCAAAACCGGTTTTGGCTCTAAAACTTAAAACCGATATACAAACTGGCGGTTTGTAAACCGGTCAAACCGGTTTTTAAAAAACCGGTTTTTTTAAAAACCGGTTTCCGGTTTAAACCGCCAAACCGGTTCGGGAACCGGTTTTTTTGTGCACCTCTACTTACAAGGGCATGTGCGTTTTACAAAAGGTGATGATATGGTAAAAAATGACCCTAAAATATAGGGCGATCTATGAAAACTCATAGGCCCTAATGAACCCTTTAAGAATAGAAAAACTAGACCCTAAATATAAATTTATTTTTAAATAGGAACAAGAAAATGACCCATAATGAACCGAATAGAAAAACTAGACCCTAAATATAAATTTATTTTTAAATAGGAACAAGAAAATGACCCATAATGAGTCTATTTTTAGGTTAAAAGGACAATATGATTTATACTTTAAATTAGTTGAACTACATAGGCTTTTATTTTATAAATTTTTAGTTGGGTTTTAAGTTTATCTTTAGTTTTCTATTAAAAAGAAAATTATAAAAGAAGAAACTATTGGTGATGTGCAATAGTGCAAGAAGCATAGCAGGCAGCATCAGAGCTGCTTAGCAACTTTGATTTACACGTGTTTGTATTTTATTTATTAGTAACTTTTGTTTTTCGGCCCCGTAATACATATGTTTTGGTTTCTGTGTGTTCGCACGACTCGCACATTAAACAAGGGACATTACGTATGTATGGCTTAAGCATTGGCGAAACCGAGTGGTCCCCCCCCCCTTGTTTTTTCTCATCATCGTACTCAGTATATCCCACCAATAGCAAAGCTATAGTAGGGTCTGAGGAGGGTAAGATGTAGACAGCCTTACCTCTACCCCATAAGGATAGAGAGGCTGCTTCCGGTCCCCCTTGTTTTTCTAAGTAACAAAATTTATCTGTTTTCGTTTGGAAATTTTTATACGTATTGTAAATTTACCAGTTTTCACCTAAAGATTTAATTTACTTGTTGAGCTTGAACACCCCCCCCCCCCGGTGTTTATAAAAATCATATCTGCTTCTTACACCAATGTCCACCATCGGACACGAGCCTCAAATCGTCGCCTCCAAGAGATAGAGCATCTTATAACACCTCAAATATATCAAATTCCCTTTGGTAAATTGATATATAGGTACTAATTGGTGGCGGACCTAGCTAATGACCACTCAACGTTTCGCCGTTGGTGTAAAAAAGAAATTTTTTTGGTTGATTTTTGTGTTTTATTACCCCTGAAAAAAAGATAACGTTACCCTATGTATTTTAAGCCCAACCAATTTAATACTTAAACCCAACAAAAGCCCACGTAAATTATAAAGCCCAAGCCAAAAACCCAATAACCTAAATAATCTTTTTAAGTTTAACAATAAAAAAAATACCGGATATTGTGAGAACAGACACACAGCCGACAGCTCTCTGTCTCTCTAGACTTTGCTCACCACACACCACCAGTTCACCATGGCTGTCGCCACTTGCCGCCACCTCCACCTCCATCCGCCACCAGCCACCTCCTGACCTCACTCAACCACTCCACCTCCGACCTCTTCTTTCCGGTAAGATTTCTTGTATTTAGGGATTTAGAGTTATGTTTAAATTGGAGTTAATTTGGGATTTAGGGTTTATGTTTAAATTGGAATTGATTAGATACTTAGGGTTATATTTAAATTGGAATTAATTAGGGATTTAGCCTTCAGTTTTATGTGTAAATTGGAATTGATATTAGGTTTATGGTTCAAATTTTGTTTAGGAAACTTTGAAGATGAGTAAACAACCTCTTATTAGCAACTTTTTTAAACGTCAAAGAAAAGAAAACGATGACATTGGTTTATCACCAACTTTAAATATTCAAACTTTAAGTTCAAGCATGTGCGACTCTTTTATTTTCTTATTTAATTAAATACTGTGTTTATCAATATTTTTGTTGAGTAAACTTTAAAACTACTCATTAACAATACGTGTTTGATCTGATCGAAAGATATCAATAAAATCATTAAGTAAACAAGTTTAGGTTATTTTGATGCGCCAATTATAAACCAACTTGTTTTGATCTGCCATTACAAATGGGTTAACCGGGCGCGGGTACACTTGTAACACGAAGCCGAGCCCGGGACGCGCCAAACGCGTAACTAGACACCTGCACGAGCAAAACGCGTTATTGGACTCCGCTAAGCACGAAATGTAGTCAGGCCCCGTAAACGCGAAACCGGTAAAAAAAAATTCTTAATGTACGTTTAAAATTTTTTTTTATGCTACCCCTGAAATTAGTTTCTAGATCCGCCACTGGTACTATACTGTATTGCTTTACATGTTCATGCTTCAATTTTCTTATCTATAATCACTATCTATATGTTTATAATTCTAAACTTAATACATGCGTTGTAAAATCGACATTGATGTTCTTTTCTTATTATTTTATAGTTATTCATAAATAAATGTAGCAACTAGCAACAAACCGATGGTGTTTGCTTGTGGCTATGGTTTATGACAAAACTTGATTGTTTGGATAATGAATACATTCATAACATGAACAAACAAAAAACATCTTTCCACATTGCCTTGTTCACCATCTTACATTTTACTTCATTCCCAGGTAACTTTCGGTTTATTCTTCCCTTTTATATATATAAGATTACTTTATTATATTTTGACAACTTATTAATGGTCAAAATTAAGTTATCAAAAGTTTATTAAAACACCACTTTCTTACAAAAGGGTCGAAACGTAAAACCACACGTTATCTATCTTCTTGACAAAACTTATCTTCAAAGCTACCTCTGTCTATAAATAAATCCAAACCCTATTCAGCTTCATTTCAGATAATATTATTATTGAGATAATAATTTATAATAAATAAATATGGTGTCAAGCATAGATCGATCAGAGATAGCTTTCTTCGACCTAGAAACCACCGTCCCGACCCGACCCGGCCAAGGGTTCGCCATATTAGAATTCGGATCCATACTCGTCTGCCCTAGAAAACTCATCGAGCTCCAAAGCTACGAAACCTTAGTCAAGCCACATGATCTCTCACTCATCTCCACATTATCCGTTCGCGCCAACGGCATCACGCCCGACGCCGTCGTCTCTGCCCCCACCTTCTCTGACATCGCCGATAACGTCTACGACATCTTACACGGTAATCTATGCCGTTAAAATATCGGTCACAGTTAATATTAACGATATATCCTAAGTGTTTTAAAACTTAATTTTAAACTTCTAGTGTTTTGCATATCATACCGCGACAATTGATATCTCAAATAATATTTTTCCGCATTAACTGCTTAGCTAAGCATGGTAATTTACAAGTTTGAGCTTCAATCTTGAATTGGGGTTTTGATTGTTATATATTGTATTAATTGAATTGGGGGTTTGATGTGTGGTGTGTTTAGGGAGGATTTGGGCGGGTCATAATATAACTAGGTTTGATTGCGTGAGGTTAAGGGATGCGTTTGCCCAAATTAACCGCCCGCCGCCCGAGCCGAAAGGAATCATTGATTCACTGGCCTTGTTGACACAAAGGTTTGGAAGGAGAGCTGGTGACATGAAGGTATGATCTTTTTTTTTAATATGCGAATTTTGTTAAATTAAAAGCTAATTACACTTCCTATCTTTGTTTAGATGGCAACTCTTGCTAATTATTTTGGGCTTGGAAAACAATCACACAGGTATGACTGTTTTTTTAATGGTGTGTCGGGTTGACCTTATAGAATATGTATTTTTATTCTAATTTAAAACGGGTTGAGAGGTGTATAATGTTGGGTTTGAAGGCCTTGTTGGGCTGGGTTCAAGTAAGATAGCAAGAAGGGCGACGGGTTGGGTGTGTCGGCCCTTGCTCGATTGTCCGCATTTTTTTATCAAGTAACCTTAGTTGTAATCTCTATATAGTAATCTCGGTGTACCTGTAATCGATTATCACTGAAATAAAAGAATACCTGGTTGCCGCCTGTGGACGGAAGTTAGTTTAGGTCGAACCACGTTAACTCCCTTATTCGTTAATTGCTTTCGTGTTCCATTCGTGTGCGTCTAATCTTAACATATTAAACCTGCCAACCCTTTGATTAAAAACAGGTCAAGTAGAACATATGTTATTGACTTTTTCTATTACTAATTGGCATGAATATATATATTATTTTCATTTGGGTCTTAATATTTAGTTCAACAAATTTCAGGAGTTTAGACGATGTTCGGATGAATCTTGAAGTTCTCAAGTATTGTGCAACTGTTCTTTTCTTGGTAAATTCTCACTTTTCCACTCAACAATTTGAGTTCATTTGAGTATTTCACTTGTGATTATGAATTTCTGACAACCCTGTAAAACGACCAATTTACCCCTTCATGTAGGAATCGTGCCTACCCGATATATTTACAGAAAACAGCTGGGTTTCTCCAAATGCTACAACAAGAAACCGCAGTAATTCAAAATCTGCTGTAGACGGAACCGGCCCAAGCACTAGCCCGCCTTCATCTAGTAGAAACATTGACCATCATAATTCTCCACCTTCTCATCTAATCTTTTCACTAGCGGCATCTAGTGCTGGAGAACCAGTTGAAAACGAACCTGATCCGAGTCATGTTCAGCCCGACCCATTTGACCTAGGCCCACTTGTAGACAAAATAGAAAACGAACCCCTTGAAGCAAATGAATCTATGGATGAAGAATCATCTGCAACCAATACTTCTAACATCATCACTGAAAGCACTGAATTTGTTAACCTTGATGATGTGTCAATACCTTCTGTTACTGTAACTGTAGTCCCGTTTTTTCGTGGGCCTCAAAAGATTCAAATACTCCATGGAGACACACCGTTGCAGATCCGATGTGATGCGCTAAAAGTACGGTTTGGGTTAAGCACACGATTTGTTGATCATGCGGGCAGGCCTCGGTTAAGTTTTGTGGTTGATGCGTCTCCAAATGTCTGTGGTGTTCTTGATGCGTGTGATAATATTGCTAAGCGGTTTGTGGATTCTGATAGCAGCTCTGAGTGGAGGCCTGTTGTGAGCCGAAAGCCCGGGTTTTATAACTCGCCTACCATCAGATTGCAGTAAGTCCTTTTGTTTTAGGATAAAAGTATTGGCTTCATATATAATAATATTGAAAGGATGTTAAACTATGTTATGTTTTACAGATTACCTACTGTAGCAGGAGGAGATGGTGTTAGATGGGTCACAGAGATATACAAGAAAGAAGCATCATCAATACAGCGGGTCGTGTTTAGTAGGTGTGATGTGGCGGAACTGGAATCGTTGATTTGTCCAGGTTCATTTGTGGATGCTTTCTTTTCTTTAGATCCGTATGACTATCAACAGAATGCGGGAATCCGGTTAGTGGCTAAGAAACTTGTTGTTGATTCTAACTGAAGGGGTTTTGGTGTTTGTCTAGCACCTATAAGCTGACATTTGGAATGTAATCTTTGGTGGGGGCTTGTAAAGATGGGCAAGTAAATTTGTTTCAATGTTGATGTAGAAGATGGACAACTAATTCTAGGGTTTGAAATTGATCAACGCAAAATGTTATTATTCTCTCTTTTATCTTTCTCATTTTCGGTATACTAGTTCTGATGCTGTTTAGTCGGAATCGGTATACCAGTTCCAATGTTGTTTAGTCGGAATCGGTATACCAGTTCCAATGTTGTTTAGTCGGAATCGGTATACCAGCTCCAATGTTGTTTAGTCGGAATCCGTTCGGTGTGTTACGGAAAGTTTTAGAGCAAAAACAAACGGTAGGATACATAAAGGACTGAAAGCATACGCGATTTACAATATAGCAACTGTTATTTAAGACTAATTCCTATAATACGCAAGGAAAAAAAACACCTATAACTTTTAAAGAAAAAAGTACAAATATTAATGTAACCTCTTTGATGATAAATTTCAAATACTATATTAAAATACTAGGTTATTGATCTGTGTACGACATGGACGGAAATAAAGAAATCGTCAAGTACTGACATGTCATTTAAAACGACAAGATGTTTTTGAATACATTTTTTAGACGACAATATGATTTATAATTGCAATTTGTATTCATACGGAAAGAAAACTTACAAAAAATGAAGTTATATAGTAGAATGTAGGGGTGAGCAGAAAACCGAATTAACTGAACCGATACCAAATTAACCGAAAAACGAACAGAAAAAACCGAACCGAAGCATTAACCGACGGCTAATTTTTTGTTTTGTTTTTTTTGAAAATCGAATTTTCAGTTACAACAAAAACTTTTTGTTGTTTATATACAACATATATATTATAATGAAGCTCTAGAACAAGGAGGGCGTTGTAAGTATGATGAATCCAACATGAAGATTTTACAATTACACAATTACAATAAAATATTTAATGATATAATACAAGATTATTGTTCGTCTGTATCACTTATTTTCTCAAATATTCACATGCAATTTTAACTAATAACTTTTGTCCCTAATAACTTTCCAGCCCATAAATTATAAGCCAATATAGTTTCTAGGTTTTTAAAAAAAATTTCAATTGTGATTGATAATGCTTACCTAGACCAAGATCAAACCTGAAGTCTCTTGGTAGGCCGCAAGTAGTCGAATATTAGAAAATTCAGATAATTATATTGATAAAATCCTGTTTAGTTAACTAAAAAGCATTTTAATTGAAGACTGTATCAAAATAGCACACATCAGGAAGTTTATGACAAACATAAAACACTACATTAGAAAAAGATCAAAGAGTGTGGAACTTGTTTTATTATTTCCATGTGGGGCTAAGAATATAAAATCAACCTATCATTAAATAAATTAAACAAATGTATATTCTTAAGCAAAATTTATTAACCAAATGAAGTTAAAAGAGTAACTTCAACCTGCTTAATACCATTAGCATCCTTCCAGACCCTATAAGATATTTGTTGGCGAGCTGCTCGGTTTCTACTTTGTTAACCCTATCCAGTCAATCCTGACCCTAACCTCATGCCCATGAATAATGCTATATTTATTCATTTCTTCATTTAAAAAAACAAAAAGAGCTAGAAAATGAAGAAACCCTAACCTAGTGTCCATGAATAATGTTATGTTTGTTAAAAACGATGTACCTGATTGAACTAAAAAGAATGAAAATCAGTAAAATAGCAAATACAAGTAATAAAATATGAAACTTATGCAGCAACAATGTAAGCGACATGAATCATTGGCTAATTGATCGATGACCAAAAGATTAAATTTAGGGTTTGGAAAAGTAAAAGAATAGAGGCAATAAGAAACCATTACCTGTTTGTTAATTGAACGACTTAGGAAGAGACTATGAAAGTATGAATTGATGGTGGACATCACGATTTAAGGAAAAAGATGTTGTGAATGAGAGTTATAGGGAAGAAGAAAAATGAGCGTGAGAAAAGGAGTGGAAGCGTAGAGAGAAACCACACTGTAACTGTTATGTTATAATGCTGAGATTTAATTTCAGAGAATTTCTAGGGTTAAAGTTTAGGGGAAAGAAAAACAGTTACAAAGATATTTTGAATTATTTAAATGGTAATAAATTATAAGGTTGTAAGATATATATGAAAATTAGTGAATGGAACCAATAAGAATCGGGCAAAATGAATTTTTTAATAGATATATAGATTACTAACTAGATTTTATCCCTCGTATTACGGGGTTTGTTTACATTATTTGTTTTTTAATATTTATATATTGTATATTTGGATTTTAATTTTATTTATTGTAAGAAATTAATAATTAATATACTTGAGGTTCGATGATAAAATGGTTTCACAAATAAATGATATGTTATAATATAGTTTAAAAGCTATCTGGGTTTGGTGATACCAATTACCCGTTTATTTTATTTATTATAAAATTGTTTCTTAATTATAAACAATATCTTTTTTTAAATAAAATAGGATATTAATTTTTAGTATACCCCTATTTTATAGAATTTTCATATCAAATAATTTATGAGATTAATTTTTAATATAATGAGATGTTATAACCCGTATAAGAGCTATCTGGGTGGCGAGACCTTTACCCATGAATTTGGGTCAAATGAGTAAGAAATCTTCATTACAAATAAAGCAATCTGATGGCTTGAGAGAATGGTTGTTTTACATTTTTTGTTGCTAAATATTTATTTTTTGGATTTTAATTTTCTTTATTGTAAGAAAGTTAATAATATACTTAGGGTTTGATTATGAAAGGGTTTTATAAATAAATGATATGTTATAACCCGTTTAAAAGCTATCTGGGTTTTGTGACCCATGACCCGCTTATGTTTTTTACTATAAAATTGTTTATTAATTGTAAATAATATTTTTTTCTTTTTAAATTGGATATTAAATTTTATTATGTCTTTATTTTATAGGATTTTCATATAAAATAAATTGGTAAGATTAATTTTTAATTTAAAGAGATGTTATAAACCGTTTAAGAACTTTCTGGTTTTGGTAAGACCCATACTCATGAATTTGGGTTAAATCAATGAAAGGTCTCCATTTAAAAATCAAGCAATTTGGTGGCTTCCATTAAATGGGGGAGCGACCACATCGCGACACGTAGGATTTTGGGGGTTTCATTTATATATATTATATATTATAGATAGTTATGATACATTAGATTTAGAAGATTTAGAAGAAACAACTCCATAACACTAAAAAAGGGTTTATTTAAGAGTTTATTTGTGACATTTGAGCCAAAACAAGGTACACCTCAGTACGTATTTACCGATTAAGCAAATAAACGCTTTTGCGTAACAAACGAACGATTAACCGAACGGGTCGGGTTATGACCCAGATATCCCGGGGGGGGGGGGGCATCTATAAGTTATATACGTTTAATATAAGCTAAAATATTAGTAATATGGCCTTAGTTTGATAGCAAACAAGTTAAACGAAAACATGCTCGTTTAACTACCAGCTATAGATTTAAACGCGAAAGATAGTTACAAACCAAGCATTGTATCATCCGTTAAGCCGAAAAAGACTTACCAAACACTTCTTTGAAATGTTTTAAGTGATCCGTGAAAATATTTTCAATTTTTATAAACATATATTATGTTTTTATAATTTTACACAAAACTAGCCAAAAAACACTCGTTTTCGCACTGTTTAATGCACCCGATAATTTTTTCGCGCCAAAAACCGAACCCGAACTAAACTTGGACCTGGGCTTTCACATTTGAGCCTTTAGAATCAGATTAATGGGCCAAATTGGGCCCAAGGGAGCCCAAACTTCCTCCCGGTCGCTATCCTCACCCCACCCCCATTTTTTTTATAAAACTTATTCCTTAAGCATGTTTATTCATTCTAGTTGATAAAAGGTTGAGGTCCAAGCAGCTGAAACCAAAATTTCCAGAAACTTTCTAAACCCTAAGGTAAACAACTTAAATAAGCTACTTTTACACTTGTTTAACCTTGATTAATACCATATAAACATGTTTTAATTACCAAAAATCATTCCTAACCATGTAAAAATTCTAAAAATGGTCCATAAACATGTTTTGATCATACACATGGTAAGGAACCTGGTTTGATAGTTTTTTGGCCATAAACACGGATTAAAGGGTTGAAACGGCATTTTTACGGTTCAAAAGTTCGTTTTTGTGCACTAGCCGAAACTCTAAGTTAAGGGCTGTTATGTTGATGAAAAATTGCTTTCTTTGTGATATAGGACTTTTATCTAGCCTACATAGGAGCACAAGAGCTTAAAAAGTTGATTAGAAAGGCGGAAACGAACCAAAACCGCTAAGGTAACGCCGAAACACTCGCTTACGGGCTGTTTAGTTTAAGATTGTGATATGCATATTATTAGGCCTTGAAATTTTTTAGGGACATCAGGGACCATGTTATTGAGTTCCTGTTAAAATTTGGTAATTTTTCGACCATCCGAAAATATTTGGCGAATTTATTACCGAATTGGGATGTTTAATGGGGAAAAATAGTTAAAATGCTTCAAAAATTATGAAATTTTTCTGGAAACTCATATTTAATGTACTTTGATCACATATGAATTTTGGGATCATTTGGAGAAGTCTAAAGGTGTTTTGTGCATATGCGTTCGTGTGAATTTTTATAGACGAATTTGGGCCGAAAAGAATATTGCACGAGATTTTTACATTTTGGAATTGATACAGATTGTTTTGGGACATAATTTGAGTATTCAGGAATTTTTGTGGAGTTTTTGGAAATTGTTTGGGATAAACGGACGATTTCCAGGTGAAATATAGCTGATAAAATGAATTTTTATAAATTAATAAATCAGTAAATAATTCCAGAAATATTTTTATAAAAATCTACATATTTTAATTGATAAGTGGCTAAATTTTCATAATTTAATGATTAACGGTTAATTAAATATGCTAATTTGAAGATTAAACAAATTCAGTTTTTATAAAAACCGGCAAGTTCGCTACTAACGAACCTGCGGGAATATCAAAACACCAAGAGTGATCAAAAATCATATTTTTGGATTAAATAAGTAAAAACGAACCTTTCTATGAGAAACCTGGACAATCTGGACGGATTGTGTGCGTTTATTTTCAAATCAAACTGAATAAACAGAAACGGGCCCTGTAGCTAATCCGGGACCCCAATATGTGATCTTTCTTTATAACTTAATCATTTTATTAACCAATACGTTTACCCAAGCTTATTTCCCCATAACTGTTTTCTAAACGCGTAAACGAACAATTTGGCCCAGCTGGGAAAACGAGAAACTGAGCCAAGTTCGGTTTCAAGTATTAGACATTGAACAACATCACAACCTAAGCCTATTGCCACTTTCTGAGCGTTCCAGCTATACCCAGAATTAGTTATACAGCCCAGTTTAGTATTGAGATTATAATAATATTAAAATATTAATATTATTATAATATTGATTATAGGAAACCGTGATTACAAGTTACACAAACCTTGAACCGACGTGCTACTGATTATCTACTAAACAGTGAGTTTCATGACCCCACTTCTAAACTGTTTTACGAACTTTTGGGGTGAAAAGCATGTTTGATTACATATACATACCTGAAACATGTATTGATGTGAATTATCTAAGTGCTAACACCCGAAAGTCCCCTCTAACACAGTGATTAATTTCGTGCCGGTGGCTTGTGAATAGCACTACTGGTTTGACAAACCCAAACGGAGCCGGCATGTGTTGCTGAGACTTTACCCCGTTTGCACATGACCATAATTATACAACACGCTATGTAGTGTTAGACATAGCTACTTGGGGCGGAAAGGGGGGCACAGTGGTTGATTGGGCGTAGGAAATGGATGCACGCAGCACAAATAGTCAAGGTTTCACTGTAGCTTAGCATAATTACATCATTTACATACATACATACTTATATCATGATTACAAGTGTTAACTTGTGAATACTCATAATTGTTTTCTTGAAACTCGTGAAACTCACTAACTCTAGTAGTTGACCCGTTTTAAACTGCTTTTCAGGTGTACCTAAATCGGAATGATTTGGTGATCTGTTACTTGCTCAAGGAGTGTGGTTGATGCTATGTGAATAGAAGCGAGGGTGTTAGTAGAAAGATCGTATAGTTAACGAACTAGTTTTGTTTGTATCACCTAGACTGTGAAGCAATGATAGAACAATAAAATGTAATATATTGTAAAAATTAGTTTGTGATGTTTCTTTATAAACAATGTGTTGATACCAGAGGTGTCTGTTACATTCCCGTTTTACGCTTCCGCATTGTGCTAGTCGGGGTGTGACATTATTTAAGAAAGGTATTAATGTTAAAAAAAATTAAAACTTGAAACAGTCGCATTATAAAACTTAAAGCAGTCTTGTCGGGGCGATTATGATGGTTTAACACTGATACTTGAAGCAGTCGTATCATATGATCTTTGGATATAATATGCGTAGTTTGGTATGGCCAACCCACACAATGATATTGCTGGTGTACAACCATCTTCTGTTTTGGACAACATCATAGCTGGATTGCACCCAGTCATAATTTGTGCAAATGATGTCGAGTACGAACACATATATTATCTAGTCGACGGTATTTATTCTGAGTGGGCCACGTTGATACTTAGTTTCTCATGGCCAAATGATGATGAACGTTAATATTTCAAGAAATTGCATAGAAATTGCATGAGGTTGCAAGAAGCGATATCAAACAGGCATTTAAGGTAGTAAAGAAATGATGAGTATCAATGCGCAATCAGCACATATAACACAACGATAGATTAAGAAACATTATGTATACTTGTATTTTCTTACATAATATGATATTGGAGAACTCGGACAAATTGATTTGTCAATACCATTACAATGTCCAACCGCCGACTGCACTACCAGACAAAGATGAGAAACATGAAACATGGACACACATTTAAATCTTCGATTGAATTTGGTAGAATATCTATGGCTGAATTGCGATAATGTCGACGATGGGTGATGATTGCTAAAATAATTATTTTTTAGTAGTTTGCTTAATTTTAATATGTTAACTAAAAAACCCCACTGCAGTGTTTTTACTTTTATAACTTGAGCGTGCACTTTTTTATTTTTATTTATATTTTTTTGTTGTTTAATTTAAAAAAGAATAAAAATATAATCTAAGATTAACGCTACTTAACCTACGACGCGAGAGTTAAGAGGTGGGCTAGTTAAAACACCACTGCCTAGTCCTATGTGACAATGACATGCCATTTTAACTGGCAAGTGCTAGTTAAGTCACAACATATGGCCGAAAGATAACAAATAATTTTTTTTAACTGAAAAAAGATAACAAATAATAAGTCACGCAACTATGTACAAAATAAAAAAAAGAAAAAAAAGTAACACCCACTTTATAAAACTAGCAAAGTGGAAATATATAAATAATCTCACATTTTGATTATAGCCTGATAATAATCCCATTTTAAAAATCACCGTCAACGATCCAATCTTTTGACTATTTTTTCTCTATGGATCTTCGTTAAAATACACTTAACGTCGTTAAATTTTTTTTCCGAATTTCAAACCGTTGTTTTAGGGCTTTTGCTCAGAAGAAGGATACGAGTTGACTGATGCAAAACTTATCTCGAAATGGTGATTCAAATGGCTTGATTTTTGTTAATTGGAAATTCAAACACCCGAATTGAAACACTTTTTTGTTGTTTGGATCACCGTTTTGATATAAATTTTACATTAATCGACTCGTATCATTCTTCCGATCAAAAGCCCTAATATATCAGCTTGAAACTCGAAAAAATACTTAACTACGTTAAGTGTTTTTTTAACGGAGATCCATAGAAAGAATAAATAGTCAAAAAGTTGGACTGTTGACGGTGACTTTTAAAAAATGAAATTATTATCGATCACTACATAAAATGCGAGATCATTTATTTCCAGTTTACCTTTTAAATTTTACAACTACGATTTTAAAACTTGTTACACTTCATGTGTGGAAATCACACTGTGAATAAAAAAAAGAAAACAAGCTAGACTTAAGCCCAAATTAAATTAATGAATCACCTGAGCTCAATACTTGTTACTTATTATTTGCTTTAACCTTTAAATTAAATGAACTCAAATAATCACTAAACACCAACGGCTAATTATTCGCTGCTGTATTCAAAACTACAACATATATATATATATATAGCGACTTCTGTCTTTCTCCGATCATCTCGATCCCCCTTTAGCCAATCACTCAATGCTTCAAGGTAGAGGTGCACAAATCGGTTTTTTTGAAAAAACCGGTTCGGTTTTTAACCGGACCGGTTTTTTTTATCCAGAAAAAAACCGGTTCGGTTAATAACCGGACCGGTTATTAACCGGTTATTATTGCTGAAAACTCAAACCGGCCAAACCGTTTGGACCGGTTTAGAAACCGGTTAGAACCGGTTATTAAACCGGTTTTTTTATAACCGGTTTTTAAAAACCGGTCTAACCGGTTAACCGGTTTTTTTTTTTTTTTTTTTTTTTTTTTTTTTTTTTTTTTTGCTTTAGGGTTTAGGGTTTCGTTGTTAGCATTCTTTGCTTGGAAGATTAAAAACACATAACTTTCATTTATAGCTTTTACATTAAAAATACAAACATTAAATCGTTATCGCATATTCGTAACTCAAAAATACAAACATTAAAGAATGCTTAGACACGATTACATTAACAAGTTGATGTTTGTTACTCATTTTCTTCGCTACCCGATCCCGAGCTATTCCTTAGGTAATCGTCGTACGCGGCTTCTTCATCGGTCATTGGTTGAGTGTGTCCTTGATTGACCTCGTCTTCATACAAGGCCGCCTCATAGTCCATTTCCCCCTCGAGTGAGCGTTGATGTTGTGCCCTGTCTAAAGAGTCCAAGTAATCCTTGTAGCAAATCGACATCTCTACAGCTGGTGGAGTGAGTCGAGTCCTCCTAATCGATATAACCCTGCCAGAAACAGAAAAAGCAGACTCCGAAGCTACCGTGGAAGCTTGGACCGTTAGTAAATCTTTGGCCATGGCGGCGAGGATCGGAAACTCATCCTCCTTACCTCTCCACCAAGCCAGCAAATCAAGACTTCTAAATTCATCCGGAGTCATGTGTTTCACAAAGTTGGTACCACCATACCTTCCAAGTTCACTGCTTGGGGTGTTTACCCTTTGACGTTTACCGGCGTCTTCCCAAATCATGTAGTACATCCCCATTTCAAGGTCGGTTTGGGATTGGGATTGGGCAACAGCTCTTAACGAGTCATGAATTTGGGAAGACGACCCGTATCTTGTAAGGTAAACATCATACATGTTTGCCAAGGTGGTGTTGAAATCATTCTTTAAAGTTTGGCTATAATAGGGGTTTTGATCGTCGTTTAACCCTAGCTCATCACAAATTTTTTCTATTAAAGCTTCAACACCACCAACATTGATGCAAGGTTTAACGCAGCAGCACAGGTCAAAAACAGCGGGTAGTTCTTGAAAATATTTTTTAAATTTTTCTTTCATTTTTACACCCATATCAAAATAAGGTGCACCCCTACAATGAAGGTCACTCAACTTTGTGCACATGACAGCAATTTTTGGTAAAGCAATGGGGCTTGTTGGATAGTAAACCCCGGATAAACTACTTGTGCAAGATTTAAAAATTTGAAGAACCTCCGTAACGATCTCAATCAATAACCAGTTTCTAGGATCGTACGGTGCACATTTACCCCTATTTGACAAAATTTGATGAAACGCAATTAACGATTGTTTTTGTTGGATGGCTTTCTCAAACATTTCACAAGTCGAGTTCCATCTTGTTGGACAATCCCAATTAGGCCCCAACCATTGACAGTTAGCTTCTTCACAAAATTTTTTGTATCTTGAAAATGTTGAATTGTTGCTAAAAACATCTCGTAACATTCTTTTAAAATTGTTTCTTTGCGTTTCGATCACGTTTAACCCCATCTTGCACGGCCAAGTTGATAATATGTGCAATGCATCGGCTATGAAAAAACGCTCCATCACAGATAGGTTTATACTTTAATTTTAAATGGCCAACCGCGGCCGTATTGTTGGACGCGTTATCAAACGATATTGAAAAGATTTTATCTTCAATCTTGTATTGTCGAATGACTTTATCCAAGAGTTTAAAAATATTTCTACCCGTGTGCGGGTAATCAAACAATTGAAACGCAACGGTTCGTTTCATCATTTGCCACGACCGGGGGTCAACCAATGAGCCGTCACACAAATGTATGAGTCGGGCGAACCATTAGGTACCGACACACATCCGTGGTTAAGTTCACACCAGTTTGTAAGTTTGAAAAGTATGAAATTAGTTCGGATTTAGCGTTTTTCCATGCTTTAAGCATATCTCTTCTAAGGGTCGAACGACTTACGTGTTGGTAGCGTGGTTGAACATACGTTTGCATCATCTGCGTGAATTGAGGGTTGTCGAAGTGGTTGAAAGGAAGTGATTGTTGAATCACAAAGTTGCCAAACTGTTGACGTACCGCTTCAAGGTCGTACGTAAACACCGTTCTTGATTCGTCATCTCCGGCTGCGAACTACTTCCGGATTCGTCCTTCAAGACCTTGCAAGAGGGCTTTTCTACATGAGCTCTTAAACTGGAGTTTGCTTCTTTGTTATAAAACTTCAAACAATGTTTGCATCTAGCTTTTTGGGTTCCGTTAGACATTTCGCATAGGTCGAAATGTTGCCAAATTATCTTGGTTTCGTTTCGTGGGGATGACCCGAACGACGGTTTCTCCCGTGTTCGAGGCACCCATGTTGACCGATGAAGCAGC